>NC_090626.1:10004-18274 GCF_004359215.1 Bremia lactucae
AACTGGCGCTAATCGCATCTTCAACTCCTGTCACCTTGAACTTCCAACACTCCTCCTCGAGTGCGCCTTTCGTTTGTTTCCTTACCTTCCTTCTCTTCCTTCAACGTCCTTGACTTCCCTTGAAAGTCCTCATACTTTTTAGTCCGTCTACTCGATGCGCATCAGATCACGAAGCCTTGTAAGTTTCGCCGCATCGTGGGCCTTCGTCATCAGGTCCGCAAGCATCACTTCAGACCTCAAATAGTGCGCAGCGATCACACCGCGGCGCGAGAAATCGCATAAAAACTTGAACCGTACGTCGATGTGTTTGGCCTTCATCGACGATGCTTCGCCGGAAATCTGACTTATAGCCGCTTGATTGTCCACGTAGAGCTTCATTGGCAGTGCTGGTGACATGCCGATCTCGCTAAGCAGCTCTCGCAGCCCGAGCAGGTCACGCGCCATCTCCGAGGCAGCGACAAATTCAGCTTCCATCGTCGAAAGGGAAACTCCACCTTGTTTTCGAGCTCCCCAACTCACCGCCATACCGTTTAGCCGCAGCACGCCACCTGCCATCGACTTCCTTTCGCCCTTGTCTCCAGCAAAATCAGCGTCGCTAAATGCTTCCAGCTCCAAACCCTGATATTGTTCTTGACCTGGCGACATCGTTATCTTCAAGCTTGCGGTACCCTTCAGGTACCGAGCAATCCTTTTAGCGAGCTTCCAGTCAATCACTCGCGGTGCATGAGTCTGTCTTGTAGCCTTGTGCACAGCGAACGCGATGTCCGGCCGTGTGCAACGCGCAATCCACAGCAAACTCCCGACAAGCAACTGAAAACTGCGAACCGTTGGGCCAGTGCCTGCACTTGTAGATCCAAGCAGCTCCACGTCGTCCGGTGGTATGTCGTAACAGTCGTTGCCTATAGGTGCGCGCGTCGGATTTGCTTCTGCCAGCCCATTGGTCCGAAGTAGATCAGCGATCGCCCCCTCTTGGTCCAGTGTATATTTGCCTGTATCATCCAAATTAACCCGCATACCCAAAAATTTACTTACGCGTCCCAGATCCTTGATCGATAGTGACAACAGACTTTCGAAAAGTCGCTCGACTGCTTCCACACTTGTTCCCGTCGCCAAAAGGTCGTCCACATAAACGCCCACAACCACGAGATCTTCGTCTTCCTTTTTCCAATAGAAACACATATCGCTTTCACAGCGCATAAAACCTGCCTCGACGAGGCGCTTGTGCAGCAGCTGACTCCATAGTCGACCGGCCTGCTTAAGCCCATATAGGCTCTTCCGTAGTTCCAGTACTAAATCCTTTTCACTTTCCGCGTCTTGTTCACGCATGGTCTTTGCAGATTTCGTCATTCCTTGTGGCACATGTAGATATATCTGTAGATGCTCCTCCTTGTCCGCCTTGACATATGCATTGGGGATGTCGCCGTGCTTTGCAGGCACCCCCCATATGGCCGCAAGCGCTAATATGACCTTCACTGTTGATAGGCCCATCACGGCGGCGAACGTGAGACTGTAGTCGACTCCTAGGACCTGTTCATTCGCTCGACCTTGCCTTGTGCGTCTGTCTTGGTCTTGAATACCCACTTGGTATGCAAGGCGTTTAAGCCAGGCGCGCGCTTGACTACTTGCCAGACTTTATTATTCTGAAGTGCTTCGACTTCTTCTTCCATAGCCTTGACCCATCCATCGCGATTCGCACTTCGCATAGCTTCACTGTAATTGGTCGGATCTTTGTCAAAAATAGCATTTACGACTCCGCCGCTTGACTTCGACTCCTTCTGGAGTGCTACCGCCTGCGCGCGCTTCGATGTGCCGCGCGTCCATAAGCGGACCGCGTCCACTTCTTCGTGCTTTTCTTTCGTGTACCCACATTGGCAGCACTTGTGTTGCTTACTTTCGCTTGTCTTGGGGCGGGTGTCGTCACATCCTTATCCTGCTCCACCGTCGCTTGCTGCAGCTGCGCGTTCTGTGCTTCAGACAGAGTGTCGATGTTCTTGACGTGCTGAGTCACGATCACCTTGTTCTCCTTGCGTAGATAAACCTTGTAGCCCTTGGTTTCTTCACTTATCCCCGCTATCGTGGCAAGTTGTGCGCGCTGCTGTAGTGAATTTTTGCTTGGGTCGCGATACACGCTACACGTGGAGCCGAAAACAACGATCTTGCGCAGATCCGGCACCTTTCCCGTCAACACCTCAAGTGGAGACGCTCTCTTAGCGTTTGCGCGCGTAGGGCTGCGATTCAGTATATACGAGGCGTACTGAACCGCATCTCCCCAAAAGTGAAATGGTAGACCGCACGCAAACATCATGCTTCGTGCCAAATTAAGCACCGTCCTGTGCATCCGTTCCGCCTTGCCATTAGAAGCTTGGTTTCCAGCTTCCGACACTTGCCTTGTCACCCCGGTCCTTTTACAAAAGAGGTCTATGTTGGCGTATTCTCCACCACCGTCTGTCCTTAGCACGTGGATTCGGCAGTTGAAACGCTTTTCAAAAAAAACGAGGAAAACCTCAAACTGTTTAGCCGCCACGTCCTTTGTTCTTGCGAGAAATATCCGGCAGTAATTCGACTTGTGATCGACGAAGTTAACCAAATAACGGTTTCCGAGCCTATCCCGTGGCGTCATTGGACCTTTCAAATCCGAACAGATGACTCCACCGACTCTGTCAATGGGCGCGTTGAAACCACTGTCCGTCTGGTTTTGGGAGTTTCGCGTCTGTTTACCATCCATGCACGAAACGCACGCCATGCGCTTGCTGCTCGTCAGCCTTATCCCTGAGGCTGGGTCTCGAGCCATGCGCTCAATGGTGTCGAATGCCAGATGCATGAAACGCTGATGGAAATGTAAAAGCGTCCCTTCTTGCACATCGCTCGAAACATCTGCGCTCGCAGTTGATTCGAGCACGGCCATGATAAATTCACTTGTGTCCTGTCGCCCCTTCTTCGCTGATATTTTAACGTATGAAACGTTTCTTCCCATCTCAACGTCAAACGCGACAGCGCCGTCGCTGCGCCGTTCAAGTGCACGCCCCTTCAAATCATAGACAAGAGCAAAGCTTTTTCTTTCCAGCTTGCCATACGAAATGATGTTCTTTGACAATCTCCGCGCCAGGTAAACATCTGTAAGCACCACTGTGCTCTCCATACCACGAGCCACCACCTTAAGGCGCACGCTCCCAACTCTCGTCAGTTCCAACGTCTTTCCATCAGCCATCGCGATCTCTTCGCTGCATGTGGCAGAATCGAATAGCAACTTCTCGTCATTCACGAGATGTCGACTGGCGCCGCTGTCGAGAATCCAGTCACTATCATCGTAGTCATCCGACTCGCACACCGCAAGTACCATCTCACGCTTGCTCTTTTTGCCACGCTTTTGTTTCTTCGCTCCTTCATTCGTGTTCTTTTCGCTCAGTGCGAGCACCATACCTCCACCTGCCTTGTCCTCTTTCGGCCTTCCACTTCGTATTTTGCCCTTAGAGCGACAGTCAGCTTGCACGTGACCGACCTTGCCGCATGCATAGCAGGTGCGCGTGTCCTTACGCTTTGGTTCCACATGAGCAGCGACGACTTCACGTCCAATTGCTCCGCTTCCAAGCTCGATTGACTGGGCAAAATGCGCCAGCTCTTCTGCATGTCGAAGATAGTCGACACGCGTCGGGTCGTACTTGGCCCGCATTACGTTCATAAGCTCGGGCGACGGGTGGTGCACGATGTTATCTAGGACGAGTGAGTCCGCACCACCACGTGCGTCGCTTACAGCAACCATGTATAGGTAGTGCTCTGCCCATGTGCGCTTAGAATCTTTCTTTTGCATGAACAGTTTCATCGCCTGGCTAGCCGTAATAGACGTCTTGAATGTTGCAAGTAGCTGGCACATAACATAGTCTAGCGTCGGATGCTGGTTCCACCACGTGTCTACCTGTTTGTGGTAGTAACGCTCAGCCGTTCCGCTGAGGTAGTGACCAAGCAGGTCAACCTTAACGTCCTCACTCCAGGTGAAACCGCACGAGGACTCAGCCAGGTTGACAGCGCGCAAAAACGTGCACCCCCAGTCGAGGAACCCAGAGCCTAGTCCCTTATAGAGTTCAGTCCCGTCAAATTTCCGAATCGACAGCTTGCGCTGACTCGCATTCGGTGTCGCATAGAATGCTGCTGCATTAGGAGCTTGCCCCGATGGTGCTGGTCCATCTGCTAGACGCGGTACCGCGCCGGGAGTCAGAGCATGCGCTCGTGCCGGCGCGAAAGACGCAAACATGGACTCTTCAATCTCGGGCTCACGTGCGCGCGGTGGCCGTGCGACCGGCTTACGCTCAGGCAAGTCCGTGAGCGCGTCGATGGTCATCGGTCTTGCCCGCGCGTTAGCACCAAACGCTGATGAAAACATCCCGCTCTCTACAGCACCCATCATTCTCTCTTGATCTTCACGATCGCGCTGGGAAGACTCCATCTTCTCCATGCGGTTGGTCAGAGCGACGAGGGCCGCGAGAATCTTGTCGTCTGTTGCCGAGCTCCTTTCGCGAGCTGGCGAGTCTTCAACGGTTGCGGCAGCACGTGCGGACGAGGCAACGCGCGCCGGCGAAGCACCGCGGGCCGGCGAGGCCCTTGCGTGACCTGCTGGTGCCGGTGTAGGCTTCGTGTCCGTTGTCTTAGCTGTTGGGCTCATAACCTGTTGGCAATGTTTTGCTTCTTAAGGAAGAGGATGATAAGATTCTGAATTAACATGACTTATTTGTCTGCTAGAGCTGCTCTTCCTTCTAACTCTCTTTGCTCCAACCACTACAAATTCGGTTGGTTGCTAGCACTAACTACTTCATCTTACTATGCACACGGGAAATAACAACTGGCGCTAATTGCATCTTCAACTCCTGTCACCTTGAGCTTCCAACAGTGCCCGCCTACACTGCAAGTGACCCACTTGACGACCAAAGGCAACTAGTTATCTTGCTTGGCAGACTTCCGAGGGAATATCATGTGACAATTAAAATTATCGAAATATTGCAGGGGTCACGATGTTGCAAGCAGCAGAAGTGCTCAAGCGAGAGAATACGGAAGGCACAGACTAAGGTACAGAGGTAGCGTTCAATTCAACACAACAGCGAAATAAGCGTGCAAAGCCACAGTTCAGATTTCGCGGCATGTGTTTTAAATGTGGCAAAATCGGCCATAAAGGAGCTGGACTGTCGAACGTCGAATAAAAGGGCTCGAGGCTTGAGTACGTGTTCGCTGTGGCCAGTCCTGAAAGTTCAGAGTGACTATTGGATAGCGGCGCAAGCGCGCACATCACCAACGAATTGTCCAACTTGAAAGAAGCAGCTCCAGTTTCAACGGAATAAAGATCGTGGCTGTTGACGGCACGGTTTGTCAGCCCAGGCAATGGGTACAGTCGAATTTATTTTGGATAACGACAGGAATTTTTTTTTCGATACTTGCATTTTTAAAACCGTGTAGAAGACGCATTAGACATACCAGGGCTAGACAAGAAATTACTGGCTATTTCAAAAATCATCGAGCGCGGGATTCGAGTTTCATTTCGAGATGGCATCTGCGAGCTCTCCAAAGGATGTAGTAGGTTCCTCACACTTCAAAAGGGGAGTCATGCGTTTTTCTTGAATAATCCGAAGAGCGTGTCACACCAATACAACTGCGGAAGCTGTCATCATCGACAAATTAAGCATTAGACACTTTTGGCATACGCGACTAGGATATCCGTTATTCGGATCATTTTCTACAATTGAGAAGTTTTCGAATCTTTCTCCGCAGGAGGCATGCATAAAAAGAGACCCTAATGAGCTATGCGAAGGGTGCACTCAAGGAAAAATGACTGTGGCTTCATTGTTCCTGTAATAAAGGTTCAGACAAGGTCAAGTCGAAAAGCCTTCTTCAAATGATCCACAGTGACATAGTTAGACCGTTTAAGATACCAACACTTGCAGAAAAAAGATACCTTGTCATATTTATTGATTACGAACTATTCTCGCTTCGTATATGTCTCTTTCATGCGGAACAAGAGTGAGGCGTTGGAGCACTTTCAAACTTACAAAGCGGAGGCCATGAAGCAGCAATCCGCGTCAATTCGCATCCTACGAACCGACAATGGAGGAGAATATTCTGGAAACGAATTTACTCGATTTTGACGCAACGAAGGAATCGTGCACCAGACGAGCTTCCCGTACTCACCCCAGCAAAATGGACTCGCAGAACGTATGAAGAGTACGTTGGTGGAGAAGGCTAGATCCATACTTCACTACAATGCTTTGGAACCGAATGATGGGCGGAGGCCATAAACGTTTTGGCTTATTTGGTCATCCGACTTCCATCATCTGCAAAAGATGAATGTTCCGTACGAGCGCTGGACAGAAAAGCACCCAGATTTTAGACACCTACGAGTATTTGAGTCGAAAGGCTTTGCGCAAATTTCGAAAGGAACACGCTCAAAGCTCGATGGAAAGGCATTCTGATGCATGTTCGTTAGATACGCTTTAACGTCTAAAGCATACCGAGTGATAGACTTACGATCAGGCCGCCTTGTAATATTTTGCTCAATATCATTAGATGAACGGATGAACGATCACTACCGCGACACTTTAGACGCTGAAGAGCTTCTAATTCGAATGCCGCCCGACAGTATGTCATATGAAGAAGGCATTGTTCTTTCTAGTGCTGATCCCACTATAGATCGTGACATCGAAATAGAAAGCGTCGTTTCTGACCAAGATGAATATATTATTGTGGAAACGGAGCCTATGGCTCTTGTTCAACAACCAGTTGCGCATGATAACGAGCCAACTGCAGCTCTGTGGTCATTTGATGACGCAACTGAATTGATAATACAAACCAATTGACAGGAAATTACCCCGCATGGAAGCAAGGAAATTGCAACTGCTCCAGTTCATAATTGGCAGCATTTTCTCACCGAGTACTACACAATGCCCTATTACCTGCGTCTGACCACATTGACCAGGAAAGTTCACAAATTGTAACCATAGATGATGCTGCACCAAGATTTAACCGCCGTCGTCGTGACGAGGATTTGCTAACAGTGCTCATGGAAGAGATGGTATTTTGATCCCGCAGTCGTATAACGAAGCGTTAAATTCACCTCAGTTTATTGAATGGGAGAGAGCTATGCAAGATGAGTTCAAGCGCACATCTTATTGGAATATAGTCCGACAGCCTGCCAGTGCATACATTATTGGATCTAAATGGGTAAACAGCATTAAACGCGATGAGAAAAGGTACAATCGTTCGATACAGAGCTTGACTTGTTGCCAAAAGGTACCACAGACCCCAGGTCGTGACTACAATCTCACATATGACCCAATTATCAATAACTCATCTCTTCGGGTATTTTGTGCACATATCAACGAGCTAGACTACAGAATTGGAGCAAAGTTATGTAAATACAGATTTCTACACGGTGAACTAAAAGAGCGAATGTACATGGCGATCCCGAAAGGTCTCGCTGTCGATGAGAAAAGAGATTTTGCGTGCCAGCTTGACAAAGCACTTTATGGTCTTGAACGATTAGCGGCGGTGTGGCACAAGTGAATTCGAAAAACATTTCTACAGCGACGTTTCACACCACTTAAGTCGGCACCGTGTATTCTTATGCGGGTGAATTTATTTTTTGTGGCATTATATGTCGACGATATGCTAGTTGCAGCTTCATCCAAGCAAAATGGTAGAGAACGTAATCTCAAGCCTCGAAAAAGAGTTTCGACTCGAGCGACTAGGTGCTGCACGGACTGTCGTTGGAATGGAAATTCGTCGGGACCGCTCACGCAAGATGATGCACATATCTTAGCAACGAGATATTAAGGACGTTATCGATCGTTTTCGGCAGGTTAAAGCTAAGTCATCAATGAATCCTTGCGAAGTCGCCACTAAGCTTCAACAAGGAAAAGAAGATGACGGGCTTGACACTTTAACGTATCCATATCCTTCTTAAATTGGCAGTGTACTATATAGTAGCACACATACGCCGCCAGACATTGTGTACATCGTCAGAAAACTAAGCAAGTATTGTGGCCGAGCAGCAATGAAGCATTGGAGAGCAGGAATCAAGGTCGTTCAGTACCTTAAAGCGACAATAATTCACGGGATCCAATTTGACAGCAACTTGCAACTCTGCAGTTATTCAGACTCCGATTGGGCCTCTGACATTTATGACCGCCAATCAGTTTCGGGAGTTTTGGTGATGTATCATGGTGCTCCTGTTATCTTTAAGTCAAAAACACAGAAAAGCGTTGCATTGAAGACTGCGGAAGCGGAGTAAG
>NC_090626.1:18374-92487 GCF_004359215.1 Bremia lactucae
ATTGTCGGCAATGGCGTCATTGGACCATGACCATCACTCTTCCAATGGCAACCCGCCTTCTGCGGAATCCGCGTTGGAGAAGGAAGCTCCTCGCCCTAGCGAAAAAATCCGGCGCAATCGCTTGAATATGGAGAAGATGATTATGAAGAACGTGGCAGCTTCGCGCAATAGTACCAAGAACCGTGCGCAGCAGATCTTAGAGGCGCTGAAAAAGAAGCGCCAGCGGCAAGAAGATGCGTCATATACCAATGCCGACGAGTCCGACCATGGCTTAAAGCGCACAAAGACTTCGCCGCCGCACGATGAAAAGATCGTAAGAACTGCGGTCGCGGCGAGTATTCTGTCCCCAGCGCGACGCACCTCTGGACATAATTTTACGAGCCCTGCACGACGTTCAAATCCGCCTTTACCCGTAAAAAGCCCATTACCGCCAATGGTGAGCCCTGCAAGACCCCGGAGTGGAAACATGCTGCTATTATCGAGTCCAATGCGCCCACCACGAAACTCTGTGGTACCCAGTCCAGCAAAGCAACAGCGCAGTGGACCCACATCGAGTCCTCTAACACGGAGTGACTTTCTCACGAGTCCTTTGCGACACAGAGCTTCGGCATCGCCGAAGCGTCCACTAATGTTCGACGATAATGAAGCATCCACTTCAATGAGAGCCGTTGGACAGCCACCGCTGTTGGCTTCGGCATTAGACCAAGTCGAAGGGGTGTCTTCAGTGAAGACCACGAAGCCGATGAAGACTACTAAGTCCCCATTTCAATCCTTTCAAGCTAAAGTTAATCCGTTCTCGGCTACTATCGCTGAAAAGAAGAGCTGTACAAATGCTGATGGAGACGTTTTTGTCGTAAATGCGCCACGAAGTGGCTCCTTGACTCTAAAGTCGCACACGGTAAGCTCTGGCTCATTACATTCGACTGCAGCTGCATCGACAAGCTCTACCGCGTCGTTAAATGCGTCAAATGCGGATGCTAATTCTGATACAGCGGCTAATAATGTCATAATGATGATTGATGGTTCAAATCGTACCAGAACTTCATCTGTTGATCTGTCCACGACATCACCAAAGCAGGCAGTGCGCAAATTCTTTCCCTCGACACGCCCAGTCATTGCCAAACGTTCCATCTGTTTCTCAACGACAAGCGTTGCGACAGCGTTGGATGTGACTCCCGACGGCGAAATTATTGTCGTTGGATTTATGGATGGCTCTGTACGGCTATATGAAATGGATAGCAGCATTCCGAGTGACCGACATGGGTATCTATTGGGCCATCTTGATGAACAAGCTTCACAGGGATCGAGTTATGTGCACATGAGGGTGAAAATCTCCCCGGATGGTCGCTATGTATTCGCTGGCGACCGTCAACGTCGACGTGTGGTCATGAGTATTACGTTGGATCATTATCGTTCTGAAAAAGGTTTTTCATGATGAATCATGTTGTTTGTTGTTGCTAAATTCATACTGATTGCCGCTTAATTTGAGTTAGATGGCGAGGACGAGGATTTGCAGCAATTTCAGAAGCACTTTCACTCGAATGCAAAACTCCGAGTAAATGAATTTTTGTCACTTGTACTGATAAGCTCACGCTAACAATTTGTTACGTTTTGCATAAGGGATTCGCAGATGTGACGACCTATGTGCAACCAGAAGGGATGCATCCACCTAGTACAACTAAAAGGAACTGCTTACTTGTTGCTGTTTGCAAACATTACAATAACTGGACTTGTTTTATTTTGTTTGATGCAGGTCCGCGTACTACATATTAACCGGACTTGGTGTTGGAAACTTAAATCTGTGGCGATTCGTTGAACCTGAACGATACCAAGAGGAACCCACTTGGGAGTACTTGCAAACGTTTATGTCTGGAGGAAACACAGCAATGATGGCGGCATTTCTTTCATCCAGTAAATCTTCTGGTGTTCTTGCGATTGCAGTGGCTTGTCGAGATAAAAACCTTCGTGTATGGCCAATGCAATATACAAAGGCATCGTTAAATTCTAGGAAAGGAATGAATGACGACTCGGCCACTGAAACTGAAGACAAAAGGATTTTGGGAGGTTTTCATGCTGTCAGCAATCACTTTAGTATCCAGAATACTACTGATGTCGTTGCTATTCATGGTCAGTACGTATATGGAATCTCACTCATGGGCGAAGCGTATAGATTTTGCTTACCAGAGCTATCAAGCTTAAGTTCTACTTCTTGTGAGCGACTGGCTCGCCAGATGTTTGGATTGGAGAAAATTGGAGGTGGAGGAGGTAGCAGCAAGTCGCGCCGGTCAAATGTCATGCTTGAATCACTTGCTGCAAGCGATGACGGAAAGGCTCTCGTTGCTGTATCCAGCGACGGTATTTTCTATTATTCAAACAAGCTTCCTGTGGTGGATTCGAAAGAGGCAGCTGTTCTTCGTATTATTGGCAAAAATGCGTCGGAAAATACCATGTTTAAGGCACCTATGAAGGTTTATACCCCAAAAATAGTGAAGAAAGACATTAAGATGGAATCTGAAGCGATGATGGCTGTAGTGACAAACTCAAGTGGCGAAGACAGCGAGAGCGCTAGCGGCTATATTAATGTCGATCCCACCGAGGCATTTGCGGCACGATGGTTGGTGCCAAGCCGAAGTCAAGACTGCTGGGTGTGTGGAGTGCGTAATGTGAAGCATTGGGTCGGGCCACCAGAGTCGAAGGTAAAAGAGTCAAGCGATGCCTCATCAATTGCCAATTCAAATAAAAAAATGAGAAATCGACGTCAAGAGCGAATATTGAAGACAGCCAAGTTTGTTGCTGCTCCAAGTCAAATTAAAACTTGTGCACGTAATTTATGTTCATCGGTGGCTGCTAAGAGTAATATAGCAGCTCCATCAAGCGCGACAGAAGCTGTTGTTCAGAATCAGCCAAGCGTACAGCTTGATGTCAACACTAGCGCGGATAAAGGTATCAAACCTACATCGTCTGTCAAGGCTCACAGGACGAGCCAGCATTCTGGCGCATTCGAAAACGATGACGACGACAATACGGGCAGCGATGATAGTAATACTCCCTTAATTGCGTCGCTGATGGGTGAACTCGAGCATTTTAAAAAACGCAATGCTGAAATTAAGACGGAATGGCAGCGACGATTACAAGGCGAACGGCAACTTCGTCGAAAGTGGAAGCAGCGGGAAGAGGAATTTCTCGACCAGTTAAACGAGTCACTTACCAAGTTGGATGCTGCCGAAATGGAAGTAGATCAGCTTCGCGTTCTGATGCGCGATGCCGAGAAACGATTTGCTTTTGAGAAAGCGCGGAGTGAGCAGGAGAACTCTGTCAAGTCGCGGTATGAGCGGCTGTGTTTGCAGCTGAACGATAAGATGACATTGCTATCCGATCAGAAGCGATTATTGGAGCAAACAACGTGCAGCTTACTTGCCGAAGTGGACCGTAATGTCCACGCACTCAAAAATGCCGTGTGTCTCGAGAAGTCCGAATGTGTGGTATGTAAGGATCGACAAGCTGTGACAGCCGTTGTGCCTTGCGGCCACATGTGCTTTTGTGAACAGGATGCCGAAACTTATCGCCGCAACTGTACGACAGAGTATCCCACGTGTCCTATTTGTCAACAGGAAATTGTCTCGCTGCTACGAGTATATAGTTAGGTTCACAATCACTCATTGCAATTTTCAAGCTCAATTGTTCGTAAGATATATGCAAGTATTCTATTTTATAGGTTATCCATTACTAGGTTACAGTATCGTTTGTATTACGTTGAAATACCAGTAACCTCGCTTAGAGTGAATTGGGTTCACTTCGCTTATTGAACCGTTTATGTATTTCATTTCACATTATGGATAAAAATACCCTTTTTAATAAAAGATCATTAATGTCCCATTTAGTGTGGGTTATACGCGCTCTGTCTTGCTCTTTGTCGAGCGGGTTCGTCGTAATGTTGGACTCAGGGTCCTGTGTCCTGCGCAACGCAGTTAAGATATCGGCAGCACCACGTTCTAGGAACAGATTCGGGGCCCGCCGACGCTCATCCTCGTGAGGAGGCGTGTAATAGCGACGCTTTTAGCTCATCACCCGATGGAGTGTGACTTTCATAGTCCACCATCCCCTCATCGTCGAGGAAGATGCTTAGAGTCTGTGACTCACGCTTAGTTGTCTTGGAACAAAAGAAAGCAAACCACAACCAAACGGTAAGCTGTTTATGTTCCAATCCCAAGGAGGAAATGAAGTGAATGTTATCACTCGGTGTCAACCGTCTGATGGGGGAGGGGTAATGAGGGACACATCGGTTGGTGAACCGTTGTTGTGTACATTTACTTTATAGAAAAATATCTTTTTATCCTATTTTCAAACAGTTAATTGATAAAACCGATTTTAGCATGGGTAACAAATGGGTCGCCGCCAGATCAGACTTTTCTCATGCGATTATGGACCATAGCAACTCGACAGGGTAAACGAACCCTAAAGACTATGTCCAGGAGTTGAGAACTCTTACTGCATCTATGCATCAAGACAAGGTGCAAGAAGCAGCAGCAATCTTTATGGGGGTCTCAATGAGGGCGTTGCCCGGCCAAAATTATTCCGATCCCTTCCTGCTACTTGCAAGAGGCCGTTACGATAGCGCTACGCGCTGAGTTCGACTTTGAGTCTGCTCGTGTTAGCACGCCTGTTTATCGTACAAGCTCTTCGAGCACATGGGTCCCGTCTAATAGACCGAGACCCATGGATCTAAGCCTCGTTGAGGAAGGAGAAGAAGCACTTCAAGCTGCAGAACAGCATATAAACATCCGTAAAATTTATATGTGCGGAAGCACGAAGCATTTACGTCCGGCCTGTCCGGCTTATATTTCCCCTCGAAATAGTATTCTGCGTAAAATGGAAGCCATCGAGCCATTTTCTGTGATACATGGGGCGACTTAGTCACAGTGAGTAACGACACGTGAACTGTATATATCACCAAAAGCTGAGAGTGAAGCAGATGAACTCTGAAATTGACAAGAACACTTTTCATTGTAAGTAACTCTTTGTCGTGAACTGGGTAGTCCTTTTCCGCAGTTTAAACTGTCTAGACTCGAACGCAATTACACGTTCGCGCCCTTGATTATTTATTTGTAACAGAGCACTACCGATAACAAATTCGATGCGTCATAAACGACGCTTAAGGACCAATTTGGATTTGGAAGAGCCAGAATTGGGGCATGGATATGTCTATCCGTAACTACTTGAAAAGCATTATGCTCTGTGCTAGTCCAGCACAAACCCGTATCCTTTTTAAGGATATTAAATAATGGCCTAGCCAGCCATATCGGCATAATTTTCGCTATATTTGTGTAAATTATTGACGAGACCCAACCACTTACTCAAAAAAATTTGGACCAACGGTTATGAACGCCGACAGCGAGCGCATCTCTTGCACATACTCTTGCAGAGATCGCTTCGCCTGTCGCGCTCCAAAGAAGCGCGCCTGAAGCAACACCTCCTTGTTCGGCGGCTGGTACATGGCGCGGATCTTTTCCTTAAAAATCGCCCATGTAGCGAACGCCTTTCTGTCCGCCATAAGCGCCGAGTAAGCCCACTCTGAGGCCTTACCGCGCAGATGCGACATAGCGTACGACACCATCCGGCTGTCGTCCTCGATGAGCTGGGCGACACCGCATTGCTCCACGGCTAAAGCCAGTGGACAATCGTGTGCGCCGCAGTTCCATCGAACTTGGGCGGGTCCATCCGAATGGGCCTCGGGTGATGTGGCCGGGCAGAGAGCATCTCAACAGTCGTGTTGAGAGCCTCGCTCCGAGCCTGCTCATGCCTCAGCTCATCCTGAGTCTGAGTGACGGACTCCGCGCAGCATGGCCCTGAACCTCGGACGCGGAGCTCCGCTGTCCGAGCACGAATGCCTTAAACTGCTCCAACTGAGCAACATGTTTCTCAGGAGGACTACCCAGGAGCCTGTCAGGCTTGTATACCAAGTCCTTGCGCCATAAGCCCTGCCACCTCCCGATGATGTTCGGAGAGGTGGGGGAATCGAGCCCAATCAATATTGAGGCTTATCTTCATGTACAAACGCACAGATGCGGGTCGTGGGAAGGATTTCAAGTGTTACCAAGTGTAGGCGGGTATGTCGTAATGCGGCCACGCTCTACTTAGACACACACCCTAGCACAGCGAGGAAGCGGTTTAACCTGCTTCTCTTGCGTGCAGTGCGGTAGTTGTGGTGGGCGCCTTAGCGACCTCACCCAGCGCACTAAGTACTCTGGTAAAGTGTTATCACGGGAGCGGTGACCCGTCTCCTCGTGCACACCTACCAAGTAGGAAGTAGTTTTCAGACTGATTTATATTTTATCCTATAAAATATAGATACCTATTTTTCCCAACCAAAAATGTCATCTCTGTAGATAACACTATTATGTATTGCGAGCGTATCTTTCTAGATCCCTCGCGTAACGGATGACGCTAGGCGTCATCCCTCCTAATGTGAATGCACCTATGTGCATCACATACACAAGGGTTGGTCACAAATGTGAACCACACCCGAGTGCTGGGTCTAATTACTTTTTTAATTGACCACCCCCTTAAGTACACCAAGTGTACTCAACGGGGACTATTTAACATTATGGCAACTTAAGCCCGTTACAACAAGCTTGATACCAGTGTAGGCAAGGTGATTCACGTACGCGGCACTCAGAGTAAGATACTAAGCTGCTAAGTGTGGCTTAGCAACAAGAGAGAAGATTGAGTTTCTGAGCGTGGCTTGGTAATAAGGAGACAACTAACAAGAAAGGCTTAGTATAACTAACGCTTAAAATTGCTATTGATATATTTAGATGATGCCTTCTTATGGTTCTGGCTTCAAATAGAAACATGCAAATATGTATAGCAGTTCATGCTCACCACCCATCTCGCGCGTCTGTCAGCGATGGTGAGGATGACATAATGGTCTATATCAACCAATTAACAGAATTGTCACGTTGCTGCTATGTGTGGTAATATTGACAATACAATCTACCAAGAATATATACTTTAATATTCCTATTATTGGTAATAATTTTGTAATAGGCTCACATGTCGACAGGTAGCAAATATGCAATAAGGTCGTACCATCTTGTTCATCTTTCTCTTAAAACCCAGTCATTAGAATTCTAAATATAGAGCGAAAATGCCAAAATCATTTTGGTTTATTAGTTTAAACAGACAAGGATGGCTCTAAATTCAAACGAAATTGTAAGACTAAATTAAAATACTCCATATTGATGTTTGTCACGTAAAGTTATGATGCACAATCGTAGCCACTCACCCGGCGTCACCACTCTTTATTTACACCTGATTACAAGAAAGCGTAACCGATTAAAAGAATGGGTGACTACGGCCAATATGATGTCCCGAAAGCCGACGAAATGATCAATTTCAAGGTCGGTCAGCCCGCGCCTGCCATGCTGCCACTGGACAAGATCCGTGAAGCTGCCGCGCTCAAATTTGCCGAGACGGATCCCATGTTTTTACAATATGGAGTCATCAAGGGTTACCCGAAATTTCGTGCGACACTTGCCGAGTTTTTAACTAAAGGCTACCAGCACGAAGTCGACCCAGAAAAGCTCTTTGTCACTAATGGCGTCACGGGGGGCCTTGCACTTATTTGCTCCTTGTTTCTGCAAGCAGGGGATCTTGTTTTTATGGAAGAACCGTCGTATTTCCTCGCATTAAGTATAATGAAGGATTTTAAGATAAATGTCCGGCAAATTCGTATGGACGAAGACGGTCTGGACATTGACGAACTCGAGCGTCTTTTGCAGCGTGGTATTGTACCAAAAATGCTGTACACTATTCCTACATGTCACAATCCCACGGGTCGTACACTTTCGACTGTAAAACGTCAACGTCTTGTCGAACTTAGCGTACAGTACAAGTTTCTAATTGTGGCCGACGAAGTGTACCAACTTTTGTCATTTCCACATGTCACCCCTCCTCCGCCAATGTTTACATTCGATACACATGACACGGTTCTTGCTCTTGGGAGTTTCTCCAAGATCCTTGCCCCGGCCCTTCGATTGGGATGGATTCAAGGTTCGCATACGCTTTTGCGCAAGATCGAAGGCTGTGGCCAATTGGACTCTAGCGGCGGCATTAGTCCTGTCATTTCTGGGATCGTACATGCCGCGATTGCGTCGGGATTGCAGCAAGAGCATCTGGATACGACCATTAAAACGCTATGGGGTCGAGCAGATGCCTTGATGAAAGAATTAAAGGTGTGTTTGCCTGCTGGTGTGACCTTTGAAGTCCCCGATGGTGGCTACTTTGTTCTCGTCCGATTGCCAGATGGCATGAATGCCAATGATCTGTTGCCTATTGCCCAGAAACACAAGGTTATGTTTCTTCCTGGCGCTTCATTTAGCCGTAACATGAAAAATTATTTGCGTCTGAGTTTTTCCTGGTACGATTTGCCAGACATGCAACTCGGTGCTCGTCGATTGGCTGACGCCATTCGCGAGTATCAGAATGTACTGGCAACTGATTCCAGCAACAAGGGTGAAAACTGTACGAATGAAGGTCAGGGGGTACGAATTGCCGTACATGGATACACTGGACGATTGGGCTCGCTTATTGTCTCCGAATTGAACCACTGTACGGACACAAGTGTCCAGTATGCAGGTCCTATTGTCGCGCGAGGTGAAACCGTCCAAGTTCCGGACCTCAATAAAGTTGACGTTATTATCGACGTCACACTTCCCGCTGGTACTAAAAATCTGATTCAGTATTTGCTTCAGGAGAAAGAAATTGGCAAAATTAGCCAGCTTCCTGCACTAATTATAGGCACTACGGGAGCCTTGCCTTCGGAAGAATTGGAAGCGTATTCCAAGCATGCGCCTGTGGTCTTGCGCTCGAATTTTTCCGTTGGGGTCCCTTTGGTATCAGAGCTTATTAAAAACGTGGCTTTTAAGCTTCCTAGTGAAGGCTGGAACGTGGAGGTGACGGAAATTCATCATACAAAGAAATTAGATGCACCCAGTGGTACTGCCAAGACGTTAGTGAAGTCGCTGGCATCGACTGGCGCGCCATGTTTGGGCGAGAATGGGCAAGCTCCCACGCATTCGTTGCGTCTTGGGGACGAGGTAGGGCAACATACGGTGCTTTTTGCCGGTCCTGGAGAACGGATTGAAATTGTGCACCAGGCCACACGCCGCGAAGTATTTGCTATTGGGGCAGTGCGGATTGCAACTCGTGCTCCTTCACTGCCACGGGGGCTACACTCGGACTAAGCGATCAGAAGCTCCCTTCTGGTCACTGCATAAAATCGAAAGTTGCGCAACATTAGCATAACAGTTAAATAAAACTTCAAAACTTGTGCTGCATTCATTTATACAATGCTTTTGTTTTTTTAAACATAATAGATCCATCGCAAGAAAATTGATTGGTCAAAATAATTTTTGCTAGTACATGACGATCCTGGAAGAACGCAATGACCAATAATGAACCAAGCGAGCACCTCTGTGATCGTCACAGTGAGGCCTTACACCTTGCTGCGTTGACAAAATCTCTCGATGATGGCCACGTGGATATGGCCGCGCATTGGCTGGAGCTTCTAGTGCTCTCGCGAACCGTCAATCCATCAAATCAACCTGAAAAGTCTCAAACGAGCTCAAGACATCGACGATTAAAAACTCTTGCGAACGTTGTCGCACAAATGCTTGACGACTGTGATAAATACAAGCACGACAATCAATTCGTTTTAACTCCTGGAATAGCCGACCGAACGGCCACGACAAGCTTCGAATTGTCCTACGCCCAGCTCCAAATGTTTGCATTGCAACAGCTGCAGCCATCTAGTACTGCGTACAACGTAGTACGAGCTTTATACTTCCCGACCACACCATTTAACAAAGTCATTTTAAAGAGCACAATCAATGCACTCGTTGCAAAGCACGAGATCTTACGGACGTGCTTTGCTGTCAATACAGACGGACAACCAAGACAGTTTGTACACCCGTTATCGCACTTTCAAGGTCCATTTAAAGTCTTTCACATCGTGCCAACAAACGACTTATATCCACACGTCAATACAAACGATGCGAATTTGACCGCATTGGTAGCAAAAGTCATCGATTTGCCATTCAATTTAGCACAAGAGGCTCCAATTCGGGTGTACGCATTTACAGCTTTCACTCCGTCCTCCACAACGCCGTGGATTCTAGCCGTCGTGCTCCATCATATTGCAACCGACGCGGCCTCGAGTGAGCTCTTATGGGAGGAATTTGATACGTTTTACACGCACTTCCAACGCCAGCAAGACACTAGCGCATGTATTCCATCATTTCTCAAACAGCTCGAGACGGAGAGCTCAAGTTTGACTCATGTGACGTACCGTGACTTTGCTGTCTATGAGCGTACACGAATGCGATCTGGCGTTGCTGCGCCATACTTGCAATATTGGACACAGCATCTTACGATTCCTCACGTGCCTCCATTACTTGAGCTTCCTTTTGACATGCCACGAGTCAGTAAAGCGCTCAATGAATTTCAATTACTTGGCTCCACGACACCTGGTGATATTGTACGTTTTGAATCCTCAAGTAAGCTGCAAGAAGCTTTTACAAAGTTCTGTCATAACCACAATGCCAGTGTGTTTATGGGTCTTCTTGCCGTGTTTTATCTCCTCATCGAGCGCTTATCAGGGCAACTCGATTTTGTCATTGGCGTTCCAACTTCAGGACGAAAAGATCCGATGCTTCAAGAGGTTATGGGTTACTTTGTCAATACGCTCCCGTTACGACTTGGAAGGGAATCAATTGATTGCATGGATTTCCAGGAGTTTCTTACTTATGTACGGACGATTGTTTTAGCCGCGTATCATCATAGTGAGATGCCATTTTATAAAGTCTTAGAGCATTTGCGTGCATCTCGTGACTCGGAACGATGGCAGCAGCCACTGTATCAAGTCATGTTTTCGTGGGAACAAAGCTGGACTCAAAAGAGTCCACAAAACAGTATTGAGTTGGCAATTCCATCGCATTCCGCGAAATTTGACCTCATGTTATCGATGCGCTATCGTCTTGTGAAAGAAAAGTCGAACGAACGCGTGTTTGAAGGCTCTTTTGAATATTCAACAGCACGATTTACACGCGAATCCGTGCATCGATTTGTAAGCTACTATTTGCATTTGTTAGAACAAGTTTTAGATGTTCCGACTGCTTCTGTTCGGTCTCCGTTTATTTCGATGCTTCCACGTTTCGAACAGCATAACCTTGTAATGTGGGGTACACCACCAACTTTGTCCATACATAACAATGACTCCTTTTTGGACGAGTGTTTGTATGAACAAGTAGAGAAAACGCCCGAGAACATTGCACTTTATGTTGAAAACACGCAGTGGACATACAAGGACGTGTGGGATGCCAGTAGTCGTGTAAGAAACGCGTTGTGTCGACTGAATCTTGAAAGCAGTCCCGCGGACCTTCATATTGGCTTGTTGCTCGATCGAGGAGTGGAAAATGTTGCTGCAATGATTGGATCTTTACGAATTAACGCAGCATTTGTACCTCTGGATCCCGGTTTTCCATGCGAACGGCTGCGCTACATGGTTCAGGACAGTACCCTACACGTGATAATAACCCAACGAAAATTTGCCGAGCTGGCGTTAAATGTATCGAGCTCGTCCATGGATCACGACAAGATACAGTCACCCTTTGTATTGTACTACGAAGACCTGAATCTTATCCCAGCCATGGCGCCTCAGACGATGAAGCGGCTCCAACGGAATTCGAAAAGTGTAACCGCCTACATTCTCTACACCTCTGGGGTACGTCTTGTCATGAATGATGGTCGATTGTGTTCTAAAATAAGGTTTTATGTAGTCCACAGGTCACCCGAAAGGGGTTATGGTATCTCATGCTGCTATATTGACGACATTATGGTGGACTGTACGCAAGTACTCGGTCTCACCAAGCGACGTGTTTCTCCAAAGCACGTCCGCGACCTTGGATGGATCGTTGTCGCAACTTTTGACGCCTTTGCTTGTTGGTGGAAGTGTGCGAATTACGCGACAGAATGGGTTACACGATTTGCACTACATGCAAACAACATTACTTGGAGTTCCTTCGATTACGTGGTGTGTCTTTGTACCTTCGTACTTTGCTTTACTTATCGATATGTTAAATGACCAAGGCAAGTCGTTTCCAAATTCAATTAAGTACGTTATCCTCGCAGGCGAAGCTTTTCCGATGGAACTCGCACGTCAATTTTATTTAAAGCACCCCAGTACGACGACGTGTCTTGTAAATGAATACGGTCCAACAGAGGCATCCATTACGTCGACAGCGTTCCTGATGCCTCGAGAATTCGTGACGTCGAAAAGCACCTATTTTTTGGAGACACTTAATAGTGTACCCATTGGCAAACCAATCGATCATCATCCTGTGCTTGTATTAGACTCTCAAAGAAGGCTGGTTCCGATTAACGTACCGGGTGAACTCTACATTGGTGGCCTTGGTATTGCGCGTGGCTATTGGAATCGTCCGGAGTTGACTCGTCAGTCGTTTATACTGCACGACGAGCTCACAGATGGAGTCAATTTGGTGGAATACCGAGGACAGCGATGGTATAAAACAGGCGATTTGGTAAAATGGGTACCGAGTGGAGATTTAGTTTTCCTTGGACGCACGGATGCACAGGTAAAACATCACGGAATGCGTATTGAGCTGGAAGAAATACGCAACGTCTTGTTGCGGCATTCGAATGTGAAAGCTGCTGAAGTTCTTTCAATTCCTGAACTCGGGCCAGCTCTTGCGGCATTTGTTATGCCAATTCATAGTATTATGCAAGAAGAAAGTACCATGCTTGATTGTAGTGACAACGTCCTGCGCAAATTTTTACAGACGCATTTGCCAATCCATATGGTACCTCAATATATTCATTTTGTTAGTAAATGGCCTCGAACACCGAATGGAAAGATTGACCTCCGAGTGCTTGCATCGATGGCAATCTCATTAAAAAACGAGACATCTAAGCCGAAAGAATTGCAAACGAATGAACCCACAATTACTGTTCAATTCGCAATTGATATTTTACGACAGGTATGGGTACAAGCTCTTAAGCTTGAGCCACTACATGAAGACATGGTCTCGAATCAGTTCGAAGCGAATTTCATGTCGAAATCGTTTTTTGAATTAGGCGGTGATTCATTGGCAGCCATTCGTGCGATTGCATTAGCACAATCACGAGGCGTGTTACTATCTCTCGAGCAATTTTTTGGCACGTCGTCGCTTATTGAAATGGCTCAACAAGCAGCAACCGCTATGGTCGACTTACGCAACGTAACGTCCCAGACGCTCGTACCACTCAATTACGAAACAAAAGCAACGCGTGTTCTTTTCCTTTTTCATGATGCCGACGGTACTGTTTGGAAATTGTATGAATTAGCACGACAATTGCCGTTTCAGGTGATTGGTGTCCAAGCCGCTCAGTTGCATGTTTCGAGTCTTGAAGAACTCGCTGCCATTTATTGGAAAGAGATTAATGCGTATCAATTAGAAGGACCGTATGCTCTTGGTGGGTTTTCTTTTGGCTGTCGTGTAGCCCACGAGGTGGCACGCTGTATTGTCCGGGACGGACATCAAGTATTGCCACTTATTCTATTAGATGGGTTGCCTTTCGAGATACTAGATACTACCGAAACCGAACGAGAAATGGCACAACTTCAGGTTGAACAATACGCACGCGAAGCCTTTCAAGACACGTTGTTACAACCATTAGGGGAGAATTATCGTCACTTTTGTGCCATGGAAGCAAGGTATCGACCTTACAAAGCAACAGAAAAACTGGAAGGGAAAGGTGGATCAATGTTGCCACTGTGGCTTCAAGGTGATTTGTACATGACCCAGCAATGGAGTGCAAAACTTTCGCCGTATGAAGCTGTTGGGATTCACATAACAAAAATCGCAACTTTTCCAGATTGCTCGCACTTAACGATGCTTCGGTACCCAACTGTCAAATTGATTGCGCAAGCGATCAGACAACGACTTAGTAATTGCGCGTAATGCAATTTTTGTTTGTCAATTCTTATATTTGTTTGTTTACTTAAACAGTTTTTAAAAAAAGACAAGCTCTGAAGTTATGCAATGTCTTTAAAGAAGATTTAATCATTTTTCTTCTACCTGAGAAGGCTAATTGTGTAATTTTTTCCCTAGGCCACTTCGGTATCCTCCCGATTGAGATATTGAAGCATCGAGTCTTCGTAAACCTTAACGTCTTTGAACCCACTTATCTGTTCTAGTGCAAAGGCCAAGTGAGCAGCTCGGATTCCACGCTGACAGTACGTAATCACGGGCTTGTCCTTGTCGAGGTGGCAACTGTCACAAAAAACTTTGTCGAGTACTTCTTTTTTGTAAAATTTTCCATTTTGAAGAATATTCATGCTATTCGACCAATCAAAATTTATAGCGCCAGGCACGTGCCCACTCCGAGAATTGCCATCGGCGACCCGGCCATTAAACTCATCAGGAGACCTTGCGTCCACAAATTGGGTCAGAGGGTCAGCAATACCTTTTTGTACGGCCTCAAAGCCCACAAGCTTGTGTAGGTTCTTCACCTGCGTCCACGGTGTTGCCTGTCGTTCTCTGTCCTTACTATTTCCGGTTTCTACCGCATTTCCATCAGCTTGCCACTGCTTCAAACCCCCATCTAGCACCTTCAGTTGCTCGAGTGGGTAGCCATAATGACGAAACACCCACCACATGCGCGTCGATTTGAGACTCAATTCGTCGTCATAGAATACAAGTGTGATATCGTTTGAAATACGCAGCTTTTTGACAGCATCTACAAATATTCGAGAGCTTACGACGCCAGTGGACGCGGGAGTCGGATCCTTTAGAAGCGACGTGGCCAACGGAAGTGGAATTGCGTCCGGAATGTGACCGCAATGGTACAACGAGGGGTGATTACAGTCAAAAATAAGCAGAGCTGGGTTGTCCGAGATTTGTGCGCTGCGCACCCATTTCGAGTCAACAAGGGCAGAGAGACGCCGGCCCGAGGATGAAGCCCCGAGCAGTAGCAGATCACATTTTCGTGCAAACATGCAAAAAGAATATGGTGCCAACCTTGACAGTATTATTTTTAGTGAGACATTATCCCCACCGGAGTTCAGGGGTTCCTTTAATTTTATAGTATGGATACTGGAAAGTCGACCACACGGTCACAAACATAACATATAAAATTGTAGCAGAATTTGAAAATTTTATTTTCTTAGCGAGGTTAAAAGATCTGAGCCTATACCTATTATATAAACTTATTTTGCCATGCCTCTTGCTCCTTCAGTCGAAAACTGTCAATTGCAACAGCAAAAGAAGCTCTTGAAGCTCACGCATGAAGAGCGTGCTAGTCGGCTGCAAACACAACGGAGTATACCGATATGAGGGCCGTGGTGCAAGGTCTGCACAGAAATTTAGGAAAATGGATTGCATCTTCAGAGTAAAGGTAGCGCGGGATTGTGCAGGCATTCGACAAGTTACCGAGTAGATACTTGGAGCTTGAAAATCGTAGAGCCAGGAATTAATCACGAATCCGCCGACGTAGCAGCATATCGTCGAGTAAGGAACAAAGTACTCAGCCAAATTTTGCCTCTGATTGCGCAACAAGACCTCGCAGGTGTTGCACAGCGGAACATTTTGCGCGCATTGCAAATAGCCAACCAAGAAACTGCTGGTCATTATCTTATCGCTTCGGAGGTCACATAACACTTCCTTCTCCTACAAAATCTATCACAGATTTTTGAAGGCAGCTAATATGACTGGACGTTGTTGGAAGCCAGAATGTTCAAACACAAAGTAACAAGGTTTTCCGCACGAAGTACTTAGGTATTAGCCATTTTGTAAATTGGTCGGGGTAACTTCCTTTTTGCAAACATATCTCACTTTCAAACGTGATTTCTACTCGACTCTCTATTGATAGTAGCTAGGATCAGATTATCATGACTTCTGAACCTTTTTGAAAGTTGTTACCAAAGAGATAAAAGCACACTCTAAATGTTGCTGTGTCAAATTTGATGTGATTCTTACGGATTCGCGAAACAATTACGCTGTATGGATAGGCATATCTTGCCCTATTGAATGAAGATGCAAGATAAATATTTATTTCTGATCAAATTGAAAAAAATTGGTCGGCATACAATCGATAATATTTCCTACAAAATGATCACACCAAGAATTATAATATTAGGGACTTGCTTTATTCATACCCTTATCCTTACATTCACACCCTTTGTATTTTGTAATGAAGTGCGAGGGAGACGGGTCACGTGATAGGGGCTATTAATAGCGTAGGACAGGCCGGAGGCACAGCATGGTTTGGGGTTACTTCACGGATATTGTGCAGCCGCAGACGCTTAAAGCTGCCGACATCTCATCAATCGTCATAAAAGAGTGAGTCTAAACAAGTGCTTTAAGACGTTCGTGACGAAACTTAAAGCACTTGTTTCGACTCACGTCATGAACAAGCTCGAGACTTCGGAGCGACCGGTTTGATTCGTGTCCAACAAAATTGGCGTCCATGCGGCGCAACGCATTTAAGGCCGTCTCTGCGTCATCTAATGGTCAGCGATCCAACGAGAGTTTTGCTTACCTTCGCTACCGCGGTCGGAGAAGGAGAAGTTTCAGCTCCATGCCGCCATGCACTACTACGCCACAGGGTCGTCATTTCAAGCGCATTAAGTATGCTCATCTTCAAGAAGCTATTCGTGTGCTGCACCCGGACGAGAACATTTATCACGATTCGCAAGAAGCTCGCAGGTGAATTGCTAAACAAGTGCTACGATCAGCTGAAGGCAAACGTCGATATTCACATGAAAGGTGCTCATTTATGTCTGGTAACGGATGGCTAATGAAATTACAAGAACGGCTCTTTTTTAGCAACTACATTGCCATATCTCATACACTGTGCTTTTCCTTCGAGTCAGTATCTACCAGACAGCAAGGTCACAGCACCGTTTGGATCGCGCAGGACATCATGCGCGTATTCGATCACTATGCGCTGTCAAAGTTCTGTGAGGCGGTGACAGACAATAATTCGGCCAATTAGAATGCCTGGCAACAGCTTAGCAAGGTGATCTTATCATGTACTTTAAGAGCTGCTGTTCTCTTGACTGCATCTTTTTGTGAAATATTTGCTCTCCACGTCGAGAACCAGGAAGACCACGACAATGGGGCGACGTTTCCTGCAGTGAATTCATTTGTTGGTATGCTCATCTGTATTTCCGCGTGCAAGGATCTGGTAAAGTTTTTTCACAATCATCATATCGTGAAGGCACGCCTGCATGAGGTGCAGAAGGCTGAATCCTTATGTTCCCTCGTTCGACACACGCCCGCTCGTTGGGGGGGATTTAAGTCATGTGTGCGTCGGTGCTTGCATCACAGCGCCTGATCCACAGCATCGTTAGTGCTCGCGAGTTTGTCGTTGGGGCAGCTGCTCAGAAGTCTTAGCGACAGAAGATCAAGGACCTCGTCATAAGCAATGACTTCGTCGTGAAGATGAACAATCCCATTGCCATTCTTGAGCCTATCGACGCGTATTGTCAAGTAACGTATTGTGAAGTACTAGTCTGACAGTGTTTGAATTTCAAAAGTTCTGCCGAATTTTCATACCCTCCTGGGCATGTTCGCTGCTGTCCATGAACGAGCAGTCATCACCCAGCTGGAGCTTAAGTATTTGATGAAGCTCGCGGCTTCCCGCTTCCAATTTATGCATGGCGAAGCGCACAGTCTGTCCTATCTCCTCGACCCTCGTCTTCTTGGTGATGGTTTGCAACCACCCAATTTCCGTGAACTCGAAGGCAAGCCTTGCAACACAACCATTGATGACACCACGCCCATTAACGGAACGAGGCGGACGTCGTTGTACACCAAATTGACTGACTTCCTCCTCTCAGTGCGGCCTGAGAAGGCTACGAGCTCATCCCGATACTCGGTGCTTACGAAGAAGGCGAAGACGCCTTTGCAATATTGGCCGACGGATGGTGTTTAATGGCCAAATCTGCGCCTGTAGTACTCAAGCCGTTCTCGATGGCAACATCCAGCACTGCATCAGAACGCAACTTCTCCACAATGGCGTTCATCCATTCAAAGCTTCGAATTTACTTAGCGTGGTATCAGTTGATAAGCTCGTGTCCATTAAGAGAAACATGACCGCTGTCCACGATATGCAGACCGCGGGGTGCTTTTTCTCGGATGGAAAAGACGACCCTAACGAAAGTGATTAAGAAACAATAAAATCTTGTCCGTAAATCGTTTTTTAGGTTAACAAAACCCGATGAGTGCCCATTTAACACCACTATCATGTCTGCTTCCCCCGCGCCATTACCGTCTGCTTTGTCATTACCTGCCGTCCTCATCCACACAATAACAGGCTTCCTCCCCGCCATCGGGTCTGTCTGCCGGAAACCGGGGAGTCGATGCTCTGCTGGAGTACTTGCTGGAACTCGTAGCGCAGCATGCCGCCAACCCTGCGGAGTCGTCTACGCCGCCTGATTGAGCGCGGTTTCGAGGAGAATGATTATTGAGTCACGGTGACAATTTAATAAAACCAAGTATATTTCCGAAGGTACCGTCACGGTATCTAACGGGGTATTAAAGATCTGGTAAAATATTAGGAATCGAAACGGAAATATTGAGAATTTTGGGTTTTGGCTCATGTATATATTAACACTATTAACAAAACGGGTGTGAGTGAAATCAAGAAGACGGGTGTGTAATTGACTATATGCAGAAATGGTTTGGATTTAAGAGAGAGGGTGTGATTGTAAGAAATTGCGGAAAAGGTGTAAATTTAAGGAAAAATGGTGTAAATATAACATTTCCATATGGGGCTATTAGAAGAGATCGCCACGATTCGGCACTTTACCTGCGGAACAAGAACATGGCGTGCCGACGCTAGGGAATACGCTTCGATAGCTTTTTGTTTGACAAGAGCGTCTCCCAGGTAGCAGCCAGCGCAGACGCGCGCGAGATTCCATAAAGACTGACTACTATACTAAGGACACTTTTGTGCCTAAAAACGAAGAGCTAAACAAAAAAGTGGATCTCCCTTCGTATGTGCCTCAGGCTGATGTGGTGTGATAGCCATACCTTGTGCGTGGAGACTGGCTGAAACTTGGCGCTACATGTTAAAGATGCATGTAAAAACACCATAAGGTCTGGACTGACTACCTTTCTATGTGCCTCAGGCTGATGTGGTGTGGACAGCCATACCTTGTGCGTGGAGACTGAATTGAACTTGGCGCTACATTTTAAAGCTGCATGTTAATAGCACCATAAGATCTGGACTAAAAATGTGGGTGTATATTTCAAATTGAGTAGAGCATGCAATAACACAGTTAAGTTCTACTTCTCCGTCGCTGACAGTGAAGAATCTCGCAATTTGGCTGGGCTTATACTTATGAGTGTGCATGCTGAATCGCAAGGCTTCACTGGTAGTCAAAATTATCATGCAATAACAATGCTTGACCTCTTTGTTCAATTTCTCTTGAATTAATTTCCACGGTGCATGCTTATTAATGCTAGTCAGATTAATGATACTGCAAAACTGTCGGAAATAAATCATGCCCTCATCTCGAAACATCGATTGAAGCAATAAACGGGAGCGGCCGGCCGATTTTGTTTTAAAATAGTGCTAAGAAGCATTGTATCAAAGGTATGTAACAAGTTGCGGAGGTGACAGTCATGGAGTTGCATGTAAAAATGACACTGATAGATCCAATATTTCCTTTCTTCTTACCTGACACCCAGTGTTCCTGTGAGAATGAAACAGACTTCTTTATCGCTGCCTTTTCCCGGCATCAGTAGTACACATGTAAGCAGGCGAAGGATGTCATTCTTTCGTTTCATACTTGGAAAATGTTTGTACACAATGTGCAAAACATAGACTGCGAGGCCTGGCTTGACAAATTGGATTTTTCCCGTGACCGGTTAGAAAACGGACCGTAGTCGTTGCACGCTACAAGATGCATCGTTTGTCTAAAGAGGCAAGCGTTAGGTACATGGGTTTTGGTCTATTAGACGAACTCGATGTGATCGAAGAGACAACAAGGTGTCCCTGCGTACCAACGCAAGAGGGCATCAAATCGAACTCAGCGTAAAACGCAATGTCAAAGGCCGCTTCAAAAGTAGCGGGTGGGCTTGTAAGAATCTCGTTCGGTCCATGCCCGTAATATGACCTTCGATGACGATGGTAACTAGAATCACTTCTTGTAATGGATCAAACGCATAGCAGCAATAAGAGTTCGCAGCTCTTTCGAGTTTCCAACAAGATTCTATTACCTGGCGAAAAGATATGAATCGCAATCGAACGCGAGAAACCTGATTGGCGCAAGCACGCGACACAATTGCTGTTTGAGATGGTCCGACGTCGAAAATGCGACCATCATAGACGCGTTACATGTGAGAGCTAATTTTCTCGCCCTACCAGTGAGTTTGAAAATGATTAGGGAACTCGCTGTTGCTCTGTTTGGACCAAGGCTGAGATCATGACCATCCCCGCCTCTCCGATTCAAAGAAGAGAATTTATGTTTCTCTTTTCTCTCAAATGTCATACCATTCACGCCAAGAAGGCGAGAATTAGGCTCCGAATTAGATACAGGAATAACCGAGTTGGCATAGATGCCGCTAAGTAGTCATGGGCATGCTTGATAAAGTGGACTTAAAGTGCTTAAAGGCCTCTAGCTTTATATCAAAAGCACCTCTACGCCCTGAGCCAGGACATGATACATTTGCTTAGGCTTAAAGAAAGCTTTAACCTTTTAATAATTCGACCTTTAGCCTCTGAGAGGTTTGAGAAAGGATCCATCCTCAGAAGGATAAGTCTTATAAGAACTAAGTGTTGATGAATACGAGTGCTGTCAGTTGTTGCGGAGTTTCCTCGCCGCTCGTAGAACCAAGTGTTAGCTATTTCCCGAAAGCATATACCTTAGGAAGGCTTTGTATCTCACAAGCCACAGCGTAAGCCTTATGAAGGCACGACACACTGAACTTTCTTTTGATGTTTTAAAAGTAAAATACCTGACTTCAAATACTTCGTAGGATGCATGCGCATCCTACGAGACATCTCCTTTATGTATGCATTGTCTTGGCGGTGCAATACACGAAACGGGCCGATTTACTTGGGCAATAATTATCACTGCCCACATCTATCACTAAATGCTTGGGATACCATCGTTAACCCACATCTATCACTAAATGCTTGGGATACCATCGTTAACCTTTCAATAAACGTTTGTCTTTTAATTTTGTCAGCGTTCCATTTCTATCGGTCCACCGCATCAGCGATGAAATCTTCCTCGAAGCGGCCGCTACGTCTCGAGCAATCAGGAATTCAGCTGCTGACTCGTTTTTTTTTTGTTTCAAGTGCGCTCGGTGCGCACCGCGGAGATATCATTCTTTTATGTTATAAAAGAGCGTCATTGCTCTTAACAATGTTGTCAGTTTCGATGCTGAATAAAATAACATCACTGTTACCAAATTCCATAGTAGCACTGATCCTGGTGGTGTAGTGGTGCGCCACTAACTTTCAGGACCGGGAGGTCAGGTTCGATACCCGGGGCCGACAAATCCTCCAAAGTCTACTGGGAGGAGGTAATGTCCTGTGCATAAAAATAGGTGTAGATGATTAGACATACAGAAACTAACCTATCATCAATTAAAGGGCAAATTCCGTGTATTCCATCAAAAGCATCAGTAACCGATGAGCTGTCTCCTTCTTTATAAACTGAATCAGCAATTTATTCTTCACATCGACTGATTGTCAATGTGTGGTGAGCAAGAGCAAGATTGGTCTTTGCTCGAGCGAGCCCTTGACCATATAAATTAGAGTCACACACTAACGAGGTGGGTATATGTGGATGGCGTAATCCTTCACGAAGAACGTCGTATGCTTTGTTGATGCATGCAGCGATTATTGATGGCAAATTTTCGCAATCGGCAAGAGCTTACACCAACTCTTAAAGAAGCGGACGTATCTTCGAAGCATCTCTTGGAGGACACGATTTGCGCATTCCGTGTCACCATTTTTTTCAGGATCGCCAGGTGTTGTCATTTTCAACCGTGTTTCAAGCAAACATACGGAACACGAATTGCCAAAACTCCTCCGCGAACCAAGATCTCAATTTGAAACCAGGGACATTGGAGTCGAAACATCATGCCTGCAAATAACATAAGCACATACTTCGGTTGTGGTCAACTCCAATGATGCAAAAGGATGACGATCTTTCTAAATGATCTTTAGCCACTATACCATTATTCTTGTGAGCGTCTTCATGAAATCTGAAGATGAAGTCCATCGACAAAAATCGCCAGCTCTCTGCCGGAACAGGCAGAGTTTGTATCGAAGCACGAGACGCCGGACTCGGCTTCGCTAATGACAAGCTTTGCAAGCACGTATGAATACGTCCGTAAGTACATACGTGCTTGCAAAGATTGTGAAGAAAGTTTTCTCACGTCCACAATACCCACTCATTGGTGCGTCGTGACACTCATACAAGATGCGCAAGCGCAGACCATTGTATTTGGGAACGACGGTATGAGGTATGTCGCCAGCGATGGCTTATGATACAACTATTGCGTTTTGTGTATCGATCAGATGAAGATCGATACAATGTTGAAAACCACTTAAATGTCTTTTAAGATAGACGTTTGAGGAAAATACCATTAAACCTATTAGAACTTTGTCATTTAGGAGGCTTTTCTGATGTCATCAAGTAATTAGATTAATTCTGATACCGAAACAATTAAATCAGCGGTTCAGCGGTAGGCTTGTCCACACTGTCGGTTGGCGCAGCCGGCTTAAAGTCAAGTCGGCCCGAAAGCGCATCAGCGACGACATTTACCTGTCCTGATTTAGATACCAATGAAGTATTAATACTCAGCGGAAAAAACAACCACCTGACCCTTTTTGCGAGAGGTGTGAACTGTTTACACCCGTGCGTAAAGACGCAGGGTCAGTATAGACAATAAGCGGTCTATCTCCCAAGAGACAGACCTTAAACTCAGACAGTGCATATTTCATGGCAAGGAATATTTACTGTCTAATTTATGGTCCATATCTTGGATAATAGTCCGCTCATTGTTTTTTTTTACTTGTCGTGCACAGTGAAATTGCGCTCAGCTGGTTTAAGTTGACGCAACTGATAGCAGACGACGCGTTTGTGTGCCGTTTAGGTCATATAGCATAAATGCACAGCCGATTGCAAAATCGCTGGTGCCACAGACGCCATGAAATCGTCCGTCTTGGTCCGCAATTGCCAATATTGGCGATTGCATCAATCTTTGCTTGTAATGCTGACAATCAGCGTGCTACGACCATTTTTAAATTCTCATATAAAAAACAAGAAAGACGTACGATTGATTGCGCGAGTACTTATGTAAGTTCGCCGCTAAGCCGAGGTACTCTCGAAGCATATTTACATCGACTAAGAAAATACAGTCAGTGATCGCCTTGATCGTTGCAGAATCAGATCTTACACCTTGTGTACCCACGATGCATCCAAGGAGAACTATTGCACTTGAAGCTAATGTACACTTCTTGAGATTGGCATGAAAGTTATGCTTATGCATATGTGTAAGAACCTTTCGGACATGATGTACTGCAACGTCCGACTTTCCGTTGATGGCTCTGCTATGAACGAAGGCGTTACCAGATAGCTCGGTGTGAAATTCCGCACCTAACTCAATAGATTTGTTACAAATTTGTTGAATGTTGCGGGGGCATTACTAAGCCTCTGTAGCATTATTAGCTACTCCCAAACATTACGCTTGGGGTGCTTTCTGCTGTGAACGGGATATCGTGTTCACGCATACGGATTTGATAGAATCCATCCATTTGATCCATCGCCGAAAAGATAGTACTCTTTGACATATCTCAACGCTAACGTCTTATTTTCGTGGTATTGGCGTTTGAGCCAATACCGTTGCAGCGTTAAATTTATTGAGCGCACAGTCCGTCACTCACCAGTGAGTTGTTTAAGGATAAAGGCACTCGACACAAATTCAACTTGATAGCAAGCTCGAAATTTCGTGTCATGAAGCAGTGGCCACTGCCACGTGAACAAGTATTAACGATCGACAAGTTCATTGCCGATCGTTAAGAAGCAGCGGGACAACAACAATTCCAATATTAATGAAAACCTTCTGTGTGCGCAAATCAACTGCACTGCGCCTGGGCGAAAAGTATTTTTTTTCTTAGTCTTGCCCTTTCCCAAATTTGTCTTTACGTACCGTGACATGAGACTTGGGATTATTAGAAGCGAAAAAAATACATTCTTTCACCTTTACATCAGATGACACTTTTTCGGATCAGTTCCTATGATTTTGGCTGGTAAGCCCTAAGCCTCGCAAACAAGCTCTTTCTTCATCGACGTTTCTTCACAACAATGATGTAAGAAGGTGATGATGTCGTGGAGCCCATCAACAAGCTGAGAACGCTAGCGGAGCAGCTCGATGATGTGAGGGCCCCGGTGAACGAGAGCGACTTGGGTATCACACACGGCACCGAATCAGTAATTACAACCTTGATTTTGATAAAACCTTTGAGCAAAGAATTTATTTTCAACGACTTTCAGGACTGAGACTAAAAATGCTGGTTTCGAGTCTTCTCATCGAGAACACTTTCGTCCATCGATGAGCTATTGAGATCCCGTTCGTTCTCAGGGAATACTATTGCCGGCCAACCATCGGTCTTGTTCGTTCTCAGGAAATGCTGTTGCCGACCGAATATCGGTTATGTCCTTGACTTTGCCACTACGCAAGTCACGCAAGAAACATTTCGATTCTAGCGTTGGTGATTTAGTTATCTTCGAAGTAACTTCGAAGGCGCTACTAGATCAAGTGTGTAAGCGCCTACACTGGTTCCTTGTCTACTAACACATTTATTTTTTTGTTTAAAACATTTCTCTAGATGTACATGGGAATTTTTAATCGCAGCTTTCTGGGGACTGATTCTTGCAAAATCTTAGAAGACTTATTCCCTCACGTTATATCTAGAGCGTATCCTCCCCAACTTCCTCGACCTGTGGTTGCGCAGCCGCAGCGTGATTCTTTGCGATCGACTCTATAGTCGATCTTGGATTTAGCATTGTCTCTATAGACAAACGTTTGAAATTCATTTGGATATTGCTTTCGAAGCATAAGATCCTTGTTTCGTACCACTCAACTTATTCGAATCGTCGAACTTCGCCGCTGCCTGTGATTGTGCACAGCCATCGGGATCTAACCCCACAGTGATATGGGAAATCACACTGACGTCTGGTGCGAAACAACTAAATTTCATGTAATGCCATCCCACTCACTCGTATAACACCCACACACTTGTGGACACATTAACACGTTCATTGGATGATCATCTGATGAACATTTAGCAGGAATCGTCACGGCTTGATACTTCCAGCTTGTGCGTGGCTTGTACTTTTTGAGCCACGGTATCAAAGGATGACATCAAATTTGTCATCGAAATTTAGTTCGACGAAAGAATCATCGTACTGTGCACCTCTTAACAGTTATTGGATACCAACTACATGTTTCTAAACTGTTTGTTGCTAGTCGGACTGTCATTTTCGTTAGAGGTATTTGCGAGGGGGGTGAGCGTACATTGCGTCTGCGATCTTCTAGCTATCGGCGTCGAATGAAGTTGTTCCACGCCCCACAAACCTTAGTGGCAGCTTGTTTGCCTTTTTGGTATGCAAGGTAATGGCGGTAACCTTATCACCAGGAGAAGTCACACACGATGCTCGTATTATAGGAACAACGCTCGTCAGGCCTGAGAAAACCTCTTAATGTTGCTATACCAGTAGCCCCGTAATTTTCTAACGATCATCCTCACCGTTGATACCTCGCAACATTGTCGGATCCTATTATTTCGCTATACTTAGCGGGAGGTCGATCGTTTCGCTCAGTGTTTCTAGGCATGGGGTGTATAGGCGTAAGTGTCAACGTCACGCTTTACCTGCTTCAGCTCCTGGAGCTCTGCTCGAGCCCTAAATTTGGCACGTGGCGTCTCAATTTTTGTCTGAGCCGGGGCTTAAACCCATATACAACCGAACACATATGGGTCGTGAAGTTTGAGCCTTGAGGCCCAATATCGGCATTTCCGGCCAAGTTGGACGTGCCGAACTTCAACTTCGTCGCATCGCCATCATGCTGCAAACCTTAATTGTACGTCCAGTTCGACGACCATTTGACAAGATGTCAATTTTGACTTCCTTGAACTCGGATGTACCAATGTTCAAGCTTGCGAAGCATCTCCAAAACTTTGACCCGCGAGCTGCATGTAAAAACTGTTTTCTCGACAGCCTCACCTGCTGAGCACCTCGTTATTACAGAAGCTCTGTCTTTTGAGAGCCGCGCTAGAGAAGCAAATTAACTTATTTTCTCTGGTCGTGTCGAGCTCATGTTCGTTTAGCTCGGCGACAGCCAAATGCTGATCGTTTTTTGATAGAGCGAGCAATATTGCCTTAGCGGCAAGTCCGCCTACGGTCAAACTCGTCTTCTCGACTGCGTTCCATTCGAGGTCACTCGATTGAGTGAACTTCTCACACTTAGGTGTTGAAGCCTTCTCAGGTGCATGGAAGCTTCATCTTTTACATCGAACATGTCCATATTGGATAGTACGCATGTGGTCGTTAAAAAGGCCTATAAAGTTTTACCAGTGTAGGGCGCCTTTTGCTAGTTCTAGCTATACCTGCACTGATAACAGTAAAGGGAAAGTGCAGCCAAATAAAAAGAATATTTACACGACTTGCAGAGAAAGGCTTTAATTTAGTGAAACATTTCTAGCAAGTAAAGGTCAATAGTAAGAAGGCATATTATAAGGAAAATGTAAATCTATAATAAACATAATAATATTCTACGTATTGCAACCTTCTTTTAACTGACATAATAATAAGCTCAAGTTTATATTACAATTCATTGCTCACCGCCCATTCGCGGGGCTAGCAGCGATAGGAGGGTCAATTTGAAGATTTCACCAACCAATGACTAGAACTGTTCCTTTGCCGCTACAATATTACCGTGTAGGGTAATATTGGAAACGCGAATGACCAGATAATACTTCCTTTTCTCCTCTTATAGGCATAATATTTTGAGTAAAGGACGCTCATTTCAAATGCGACGATAGCAACAATTAAAGCTCGCAACAAGCTCATGTGCACTGTTTGATATGATCGAGAAAGGTTTGCAAATTGAATTACAATGCGTCAAAAGGTGCAAGACCGCCTTTAATCGATTAAACGTATTGAACACTATGTTAGCCAACAATTATGCATGCAACCTTTGGCTCGTATTTAATAGTTTATTTAGCAGAGCTAACTTGCTCTTAAAGTCAGAGGAACACCTTAAAGTCAGACAGTAAACTCAGACACTACTCTATGGAATTAAGAAATTTAACAATCAACTAAGTTGTACAAGTTCGTACAGCTTAGTGAATTCTAGTTCAAGGGACTCGATCGTTAGTAGAACCAAGTGGCAGCTACTGCCGAGAGTATATACATTGGAAAGGCTTGTTACTATTGCTGATCACAGAGCAAGCCTCAGGAAAGCACTATAGACTTTATAATCAAAATGGAACTGAAATTTATTTAAATTGAAATTATGAATCTTACCCTAATTACATTGAAAATAGATGTAGGCCACCAGATGAGTACCACTCCAATTACCATTATAAATGTGGTTTTATTGATAAAGCCTATTCTAAAAAGAAGATAGGGTAATGAATCCATTATGTGAAATGTACCATATCAGCGGTATACCAACCAAAGTGTGCCCCATAACACCCTCATCAGACTGATGACTCTAAGCGTCGACAATCGCACACATTTCCTTTTTGAGTGTTCACGTCCTCTTGTCTTATGCCTTCCAAGCCAGGGTCACCGACCGTTTTTGCTTTCTTGGATGACAGAAGGATGGTCCCTTTCAAGTATAATCTACCGTCTGAGGAGGAGGGTGAGAAACCCAACACAAGCACGCACCAGCGTGAATAGAAGTCTTAAAAGCTCCCAATCCGTTTTCAGAACGTGGGTGTAGCGAATGCTTTCTCCGCCTTGCGCGGAATACCGGGCCTGGGTGTCAATATTATAACAAACCCGCTCGATGAAGAGCAAGAGCAGGCCATCTCAGGGAGGAGCGAGCTCATAGTCGGATTGCGAACCTTGTAAAGGCAAAAGCTCACAGTGAAATTAGATTCCCACCACTTAGTGTGGAAAAGCGCCTTCAGAGGTCGTTCGTCGTAAGCCGTGTACCTGTGCTGCAGAACCAAGGCGACCACGCCGAGCGTGCAGCTCTAAATGAGCAATACCTGACCCTCGTAGTCATGACGTCTCGTCAGTATTCATCACGTCTACGCAGACAAGCACGTGTTGCCTCTGTGGCCTCTATAAGACTCAATCCAAACGAGTCGAAATCCGAAAATGAGGATACATCTGTAAAATAAGTCCACCGGGTCAGTCTCCTTACAAATTTATGTTCTTAGCGACTCTGTCGATGTGGTTGATAAACGCTTAGAGCGAAAATTCCGTTTTGAATTTGCGAAATTGAAGGCCAAATGCTAATTAAGCGCGGCATATCGACCGCAACACGATTTACGGACCATCCAGCACTCTCGTGCTTCGTTTGCTCACGCAACCGTGTATCCAAGCCACTTTGAGGCTGATAATCCATCAAATCTCACCTCTCTTGGTGGGAAGCGTCGATCAACGCAAGTTGACCATCAGCTCGGCGCTATAAAAAGGTCAACGACATACGGGAAATCTTGCCGAAGAGGAACGTACTCCAACGAATTTTTCGATGGGGGGCAGCCAAAGCATTCTGCTTTTCTGGCGTATAATTTACTTTAAAGTTGTATTCCGCGCAGAAAGAAAGCCATCGAGCCCTTCTCTGTCAAAAATGAGGCGACTTAGTCGCTATGCGTAAAGACGCATGATCTGTATAGATTGCAAAAGGCTGATAGCTAAGCAGATGTACATTGAATTTGACAAGAGCATACTTCATGACAAGTATTTTTTTGTCGTCAACACAACAATTATTTTCCCAGCTTTAGGCTGTCTCGACTCGAACGCAATTACGCGTTCCCGTCCTTCTTCATCTGATTGTAACAGAGCACTGCCTATGACATAATTTAAAGCGTCACAGACGACACTTAAAAGCCGATTTGGATTTGGCAGGGTAAAAATCGGAGCATAAATACTGCTTCAAAATCATCATTTCATTTCGATGATTTCAGCACCAATCATTATCTATTTTCAGAAGGTTGGATAATGGCCGGACCATATCGGCGTAATTTTCCTGTACTTGATCATGTAGTTGGCTAGGCCTAGCCACTTACATAAGTCCTTTGGGATTTTAAGAACCTGCCAATCGACCATGGGTGTTACCTTGGCAGGATAACGTCCTTGAAAGGACATTTTTGAGAGCAATATAGTGTAATGTACAATGTACAGTACGCTCGAGTTAGTTGACGGTTTTCATCTGCTGTTCATGCGAGGTAGTGGCTTCCTGTTTACAGTTGCTAGCACCCGAAGCTGCATGCTATAGGAGAGGTTGGTAATGCCGCAAGGGCTTCCAAAAGCCCCGGCTACTTTAACCGTCTATTGACGCAACTGTTCCACCCTCATAGAGGTTATACAAAGACTTACCTCGATTATAATTTCGTCCGCAGCTGTGTAGAACAGGATCGATCAGATGTGGAGAACCACATCGTTCACTTACGAGCTGTGCTCGAATGCATGCGCACAAGTAGATTTTATGTCAACGCTTCGAAATGCAACTTCGGTGCAGAAGAAATTTCGTTTCTAGACTGCTTCATTGCTGGCATGGTATCAGTATTAAGCTTGTTATAACCATAAACAATACGCTATTTTACTATTTGACTTCTTGACGCAAATTACGGCGTTGAATGGGACGATTTACTGTTACGTACCATTCTAGCATCGTGCTTCGCACTTAATAAATTGACAATGACGTCGCACTGTTCCTTTGGTAAAGGTCACTGTCCTGTAACTAAATGTTTGGTTTTGGATACCAAGTCAATTTCAAGACGTACACCTCTATTCGGGGGTAAAACAGACGGTGGGTCTTGACATACTGCGTCTTAATATTCCTTTATTAAGGAAAAGAAGGATCCGAGGGATCCTTAAGGATCAACGCGCCACTCCGTGCACTTACTGCCGCCTTCGTATCATCAAGGGCAGCTTCATCCAGAAGTGATGATGAGTTTAACGCAGCGTTTGGTCGAATAACCACCATCTCGGATAAGTCACCAGCCCATAAGACCTGGCTGAACTTATCAACATTACATTTCATTTAAGCTCTTTAATGAGCATATAACGAAGGGATTGCTATAAGGCTAACTTCTCCCTCGATGTTACCAGTCACATCATTTACAAGCGTATGCAACTGCTCGCTAGTATCACTTTGTACGCTTCGCGTCTCTGTTGTCTCGGTGTCGAGACAATATGCCTCTTAGAGGCCGGAACATCCACGTTCCCACATTCTCCAGGTATCTCAACCCTTTATTTGCTCTGTACCAGAGCTGGTGTCCATTCCGACATTCGACGAGGAGTCATGTAACTTAAATTCCTTATCCAGTGATCGTTTAAGTGTGCACCGTCGAGTGACACTCGTTGCGATTACGAATCAGTAAATGCTAAAGCATTGTGGGCCTAGGGCCGAGTCATCAAGGGTGTATTATTCCTGAGACACGTGGAGTGGCACGTCTAAGTCCACCGAGTGTGGTCGGCCGAGGTAGCACCATCATGAGTGTCAGTCGTGAAACTATTGGCAATTTGCCAAAGCATTCCGGGTCAGACGCTTCTAAAGTACGTGCCGTTCCACCCCCTTTTACTGGGCCAGGCGGCAAAATTAGTTTCTCAACATTGCGATATATTAACTCAGACATTCTAATGTCTAACACATTGATGGATTCTGTTTATGCTCACGCCAATAACGTTTCTGTTGTCTAGCGAAGGTGGGTTCATGACTCTCCAAAACGTTGCTGGGAACATTGCGCGTTGCGGCTTAGATCTTAGACCTCCAATCAATCCATGGCTCATGACGTTCATGCCAAGCCATACCAAGGATGAGATCATGTCTCGAATCCAGATCAAGGACGAGACAGCGTTTCATACTGTCTAAGTCCAGAAATTTAATACCTAAGCATAAAGGAACTTTAACTACGGTGACACGACTCCCAGTCGCTAAGCGAACTGTAATCGAATCACTTTCATGCGCTTTTAAGTGCTTCAGCATATCGCTCATTCTTTTGATGGGATCGACATCGAGCATAATTGCAAACGCTCCTGAATCATTTGGCAATGGCTTATTGAAGCTTTAACAGTCACATTCGCGATAACAAGCCGGCTTCGCATTTACGCCCACGCTATTAAGCACGAAGCTCTTTAAGGGTAGGCTCTGTTGACCTTTGCCTCCTAGAGGTTCACAAAGCCTAGTTCTACCGCACAAGGGTACCCCGCCCCTAGTATGTATCCCGCACTGTACCAGGTTCTATTAAGTGGTGGGATTATTGCTGTTTCGAGCTTTGTGCGCGTTGCGAAAGGGATTAGTCGGGCGTAAGTGTTTCATTCTCCACACATGTAATATCTAGGAATGTTCTTGTGCTGTTCTACAGCTTAAAGATCTTCTTCATTCTCCTCAACAAGGCTTAGATCCATGGGTTCCGGTCCATAAAAAGAATTTGATGTGCTTAAAGATAGTGTACGGTAAATAACGTACTGACACAAGCGGACTTAAGGTCGAATTCAGCGCGAAGTGCTATGACAACCGCTTCTTCATAAGTAGCGGGTTGGAATCGGTAAAATTTCGCCCAAGCAACGCCCTCATTGTGACTTCCCATGAAGACGGTTACTAAAATCGCTTTGCACTAGGTCTTGATGCATGGGGGCAATAAGAGTTCCCAAACTGCTGACGTAGTCCCCTAGGGTTCGTTCACGAAATGCCAATAGTCGTAATTGCGCACGGAAAACCGGTGCAAAACGCTAGTCATCTGCTTCTTAAGATAATCCGACGTGGGAAGAGCGTCATTTATAGATGCGCTGCACGTGAGTGCCCACTCCATGGCTCTACTACCGAGCTTAGAGTTTTTGTCGTTCTTTCGAGAACATGGCAGAGATTATGTACATCTCCACTTGCTTGATCCTAAAAGAAGGTTTTCTCCCTCTTTACCCGCATATGTCTTCACATTGCCAACTTCAGGACGAGCCGGTACAGGTACAGAGATGTACCGAGTGGTATAGATGCCTTTATGGGGTCCTGGACCTGTCCGATAAGAGAGGATATCGTACTGCATAAAGGCTTCAAGCCTTGCATCTAGAAGCTTTGGTCCCTGGGATATAATAAACGCATTGTGTTTCAGCTCGAAAAAGGTTTTGAGCTTTTCAAACGCTGCACGTATCGCCCCTGTAAGCTCCGATTAAATTCCCATTTCAGCAGATTCATGGTCTCATAAAGACTCAGGCGTAAATTTACAATGAGTGATGCAGTGCGCGTTGAGATGCTTATGCGAATAATCGAGCACCCTGCAGCTTAATTTCCTGATAACCGACGTCTTCAACGCCTTCAAACATGTGTTCGACCGGCATTTTCACCTCCATCTCGTCCCCTGGGATCTCTTCATCCTCAATGTCGCGATGACCCGCGTCGTCGTACTCCATGTCATCCATCTTACTGCTTTCACTCAAATGCTACCAGATGTAGCGGAGCTAACTAACTCCTTCAAGTCAGAGAAAGACTTCAAACTCAGAGCGTTACTTAGTTTGATGGAACCAAGAAATTAAACAATTAAGTAGGTTCGGCAAGCTTGTAGAGATGAGTGTATCCTTGTTCACGGGACTCGTTGTATAGCAGAACCAAGTGGCAGCTAACGCCCGAGAGTTTATACCTTAAAATAGCTTATTACTATCGCTGATCTCAGCGCAAGAGACACTTTGAGATCAAAACGTAAATCGAACTTTATCTAAATTTAAATTATAAATATTACCGTAATTACATAGAAATAGATTTAGGTCACCAGATAAATACCTGGTGGCGACCCTTTTAAATAACCACTTTGAATGCTTTTTACTATTTGAAATTGAAAAGAGGGTAATTGACCCATAATGTCCAGATAAAAGAGAAAATACCCGAATAAATGACACTAAAGGAAAACACAATGCACTTTCAGTCCGCTGCGGAGCACTTGCAAGCGAGAGAACCTACCGGTACTTTAAGCTTCGTGGGGATCACCCCGCTTCATTTATCCGTCTAAACGCGTTAAAATCCCGCCTATGTGAGCAATAAAACTCTAATGGGGTGCAACTCAATGTAAATAAGCCCGCCGCAAACTGTTCAAAGAAACTTATATCTTCACATGTAAATTGTCGCACGATATATGCTCATTTAGTAAGTAATATCAGGTTTATTGCATTTATGCGTGCCCATTTCACCATTACTTGGTGACATATATTACTCTTGCACATGCGTGCAGAATGCAGCCGCTGAACAAGCTAATATATTCCTTAAGAGTGTTTAAGAATGGAAAAGTGTCCTTTAAAAGTTTTTTTTATCTCTGCGATAGGTTTTTATCTGGCTCTAATTATTGCCAATTGTCGGCAACGATACTCCCCGCCGCAAGCTTAAAAGATGTAGCCCCAGCATTAAGAATTAAATTTCAGATCACGTGGCCCTGGCTCTCGAAATATATGACGGGACTCGATCCTTTTGCTCATTCGGCCATTCGTCCCCTTCCACAAGCAACACTCGGCCTGGACGCAACGAATGCTTTACTCGGCGCTATCCGTCTTCGCTGCCCTTGCACTTGGTGACGCAACTGCCACAACGATATTAGGAACACTCCAAACCGGCCCAGACACTGGTGCGAGTGTTGTCTCGAGACGGCTCCCGAATATCGGCGCTGCTCAAATTGTGGCGGAAGCCTTCGAGGACGGGAAGCTGCTGGATATATTCGAAAAAGTTTAACTTAAGACTGAAGAAGGAACGTCGTCAAAGTTTTCTAAAGCGTTCGACGATGCTCATCACAAAAAAAAGAAAAAAGAAGCTAATTATTTGCTTCATCGTCACCTGGGACAACTTGAAGTACTTGAAGTTTTGGAAAAGGACCAAGCTGTCCTTTCGTTGATGGAGAAATACTACGGAATACCAGCAGTGTGCAGATACGATGACAAGCTCAACTCAGCTAACTTTGACGGCGCTCGAAACTTTGAAGAGGCATTGTTTTAAAGTTTGGAGGTGGACGGCGGCTCTATCCTCTCGGCAGCCGAAATATATTTCTAAAGAAGACTGAAGTTACTGTGAGGATACGTTACAATTTTTTGAAAGGGTTGCTGACGCGTTACGCCCTCCAGATATGTGAAACAAGTAAAGCAGGTGCTGTAGGCAGGTACGTCGTAATGTGGCCACGCTCTACTTAAACACACACCCTAGCACAGCGAGGAAGCGGTTAAACCAGCCTCTCTTGCGTGCACTGAGGTAGTTGTGGTGGGCGCCTTAGCGAGCTCACCCAAAGCACTAAGTACTCAAGTAAAATGTCGTCACGGGAGCGGTAATCCGGCTCCTCGTGCGCACTTACTAAGTAGAAAGTAGTTTTCAGACTATTTTATATTTTATCGCATTAAATATAAATTCCTATTTTTACCAATCAAAAATGTCATCTCTGTAGATATCACTGATATGTATTGCGAGCATATCTTTCTTGATACCACGCGTAACGGATGACGCCAGGCGTCAATCCTCTTAATGTGAATTCACCTATGTGCATCATATACACAAAAGTTAGTCACAAATGTGAATCACACTCTAGTGGTGGGTCTAATTACTTTATCTAAGTAATTAAGCATCCGCTTAACTACGCCAAGTGTACTTAACAGGGACTGTGTAACATTATAGCAACTTTAGCACGTTTTACATCCCCCCTTAAATAACGAATTTACATTTTAAATTCGTCAAAGAGGAGCGAGGAACTGCGAGCAGCTTTACGCGCCGCTAGTCCACTCAATAATTCTAGCGACCTGTGTTTCATACACGGCGCCAAAGATGCCACCTAAAAGGAGCCACGTTAGTGGGTCGTCTGCGAAGACGCCCACTCAACCTCGCACTAAGCGCACGCGCCGCATTTAACACGCCAGCACCGTCTAATGCCTTAGTCGAGACGTCGACAGCTACTGCTGCTATCGCATTAACAAGGCTTGAGGATGCAACAGTGATGATGTTTATCCGTCACTCATTGTCGACTACAATGAGTCGACACCGTTGCCGTCACCTCATAGTAGTGATGCGGACAACGAGCTCATGAGGAATGATGATGCGGGATGCGGCATTGCCCATCCAAACTTCTCTCGCGGCTCACAACATGGAGACAGCAACATTTACAAATGCTGTCTCGTCGTCTGTGCTGGAAAGCGCAGCGACAGGTAATGAGAGCGCGGTCCATAAAGGCGCAGCCGCTTCTTCGTTGGATAAAACCACAACGCCTATGCTCAGACCATCATCCATAATGGTTCTGACATAGAGGTTTCGGAGCCTTAAAGCTCCTTCGACGACAAGTGAACGTGCTCAGTCGGTGTCACAAGCCAGTCGCTTAGAACGTGGCTATGTGACGGGTGGCATATCTCTGATGCCCCCTCCATCTTAATGGTCTCGTTCAAAACGGGCCAAGAGCGTCGCTTCTAGGGCGCGCTCTTCTAGACGCACATAATTATTATGCCATCGTTAAGTCATGGAAGGGTCAGGAAAAATCGCTTAGGCGTATTTTATCGATCCCGGTCGTGTTGCGTCCAAATAAAACGCTCGACCAATACGAGGCGAAATTCTTACGCCGCATTCATCCGCATTCTGATGCGATGAAAAAGCGGTCGCAACGAATTCATTTCGCCCGCTTGCGCGTGAAAGAAATCATGGGCGGTACCGTATCCCCTGTTTTTTTCTCACAACGCTGTTTCTGCTAGTCCATTTCAGACTATCGAAGAGGCCTCAGCTGATGCATGTGTGTGTGTGGGGGGGACATAGCAGTCATCAAGCCGAGCACATCAATACGTAAGGTATCGGTCGAGTCCCAAGAGTCGAAACTCTTCGGGTAACCTTTCCATTGGACGAGCATTTGATATCATTTCCTCACGGAGTAGAGGGCAAGCAACCTTTCAACAAGAAAGCGTGAATTCCGACCCGCATCCATCCGTGCAGGCGGCGCCCGATAGGAGTGGCGATTTCGCCCACCTAATCGCGGCTGCCTTACCTTCGTCCGTTTAGTCGCAGGCGTTAAACGCTGCCAAACGACGTTTTATGTATCGCGAAGGTCAAATCTTGCGACTGACCTCGAATCTTTATAATGTCAGAGCGTAGGCTCGTCAGGGTTATGAACGCCTGAAGACTCGCTTAAACCTTTTTGAGCGAATAATTCTGAGGAATCCGCGTTACTCGCGTGATGTCCTTCACTCTCCGAGTCCTGTTCGTGGTGGGGGGAGTCGATCGGCTAAGTTTTTCGCCTTCCCCGTCTACCTCACTGGAACGACGCTCGATTTACAGTCGGCTAGGGATATGTGACCTCATTTGTGTCTACACCTATTCAGACGACCCACGTAAAATACGGGGTGCGTCTTCATATACGGGGGAAGGGTGAGCCTATAATTTAGATCTCCAACCTCTTCTACCACCGTAAAAAGCTCAATGAAACGCGGCAACAACTTCGTAGTACCTCCAGGTGGTACAGAAATTGCAATTTTAGGACGGGTAGCAGTACTTGATAGTATTTTTCACCCAGTCTAAAGCGTTCATTATTTTTGCGACCATTTCGGTCCGCATATTCTTTTTTAGTGTCCTGTGCGCTTGCCATTGCGTCACGGACTTTTTGTGGGATGGCTAATCGCTCATCCACAAACCGTTGAGCCTCGCTCACGCTTTTAGCATCAAACTCGCCTATGAAACCGCCGATAGGTCGGTCATAGGACGTAGTTTTATTGACCACTGCTAAACTGGCAGGGTCACTAAGGCAAGTTTCTGTCTTTGATAGGATACCTCATGGGTCATCGTCATGTTGACGAAACTATGTCCCTCTTTCGCACCGAGCATAGTGAGGAGCCCTACCCCACTAAGCCTCGGGCTGCGCACAAATGAGACTGGCGTCCAAGGTTGGCGCAGTTCTAATTTGAAACGGTGTCTCACCCGTACTGTTGGGATACTGTGATTTATAGCGAATTCCACAAAGGGCAATTGCTTGCTCCACTCCTTAGAGTTGCTTTAGTGCGTAAGACATTCGCCACGACCCGATTGACACGTTCGGTTTGGCCATCGGTCTGGGGGTGATCTGCGGTCGACATGTGGAGATTGCTACCTAGCAGCTGGAACACATGTCACCAAAAACTAGACGTAAATCGTGGATCCTGGTCCTATATTAAGAACTCGGGCATCCCATGTAGTCGGTAAACATGATATAAGAACAAGAGAGCTGCCTCCTTCCCTGTCATCGATGTTTTACATGGTGCTAAGTGTACCATTTTGCTCAGTCTGTCTACAAAGACGACGAGCTCCGTCCGACCATTATGATAGGGCAGCATGCCAAACATAAAGTCCAGACTTACTGACTTCCAACAGTTGGTTGGAATTGGTAGCGGCTTCGGTGGCGCACTGCTGGACGGTGGGTTGCAAGCTTAATCCACTGACACTATTCGCAAGAGCGAATACAGTTGGCTTCCCGTCTATAAAGGTGTGGCCACCAAATTCCTCGGTCCTTCAAATCGATGTCTTTTCTCGGCCCAGATGCCCACTAGATGGCGCATCATGGAGCTCGTGAAGGATCATCAGCTCGTGATCTGTTCCGGGAGGTACATAGATTCTCAAGGGATCACAAGGCGACAGCTGATGCCATAACAGGCCAACGCTGTAGCTAAAGCGATTTAGCTTAGCTTTCAGGTGCAACGGAAGGGAAACCTTTCGTCCACCAAAGTGACCCAACAGCAGGCGACAATGGTCGTCCTGACTGTAGCTCTCTTTTATCTCAGAGGCTAATGAGCTCGTCACGTGGTATGCCTTCATGGCTGCCAACGTTGACGGCTGAAATTGTGCTTTAGCACTAGACACACTTTCCTGGTGTCTTACCTCGAAGTCTGGTCTGCGCGATAAAGCGTCAGCCAAGACATTCGACTTACCCGGCTTATATTCAACTTTGAAATTAAATTCAGAGAAGAATGTGAGCCATCTTGCCATTCTAGGCGAGAGGTGCGGTGAGTTTATTGCGGTCCGCAGTGATGCGTGATCCGTATAAACCACAAATGGTTCGGTGCCCAATAGGTGCACACGAAACTTGACAAGAGCATACTTTATTGAAAGTAGCTCTTTGTCATGCACAGGGTAATTCAGTTCCGCGGCTTTTAATAGCCGGGACTGATAAGAGATGACNGAAGGGTCAGGAAAAATCGCTTAGGCGTATTTTATCGATCCCGGTCGTGTTGCGTCCAAATAAAACGCTCGACCAATACGAGGCGAAATTCTTACGCCGCATTCATCCGCATTCTGATGCGATGAAAAAGCGGTCGCAACGAATTCATTTCGCCCGCTTGCGCGTGAAAGAAATCATGGGCGGTACCGTATCCCCTGTTTTTTTCTCACAACGCTGTTTCTGCTAGTCCATTTCAGACTATCGAAGAGGCCTCAGCTGATGCATGTGTGTGTGTGGGGGGGACATAGCAGTCATCAAGCCGAGCACATCAATACGTAAGGTATCGGTCGAGTCCCAAGAGTCGAAACTCTTCGGGTAACCTTTCCATTGGACGAGCATTTGATATCATTTCCTCACGGAGTAGAGGGCAAGCAACCTTTCAACAAGAAAGCGTGAATTCCGACCCGCATCCATCCGTGCAGGCGGCGCCCGATAGGAGTGGCGATTTCGCCCACCTAATCGCGGCTGCCTTACCTTCGTCCGTTTAGTCGCAGGCGTTAAACGCTGCCAAACGACGTTTTATGTATCGCGAAGGTCAAATCTTGCGACTGACCTCGAATCTTTATAATGTCAGAGCGTAGGCTCGTCAGGGTTATGAACGCCTGAAGACTCGCTTAAACCTTTTTGAGCGAATAATTCTGAGGAATCCGCGTTACTCGCGTGATGTCCTTCACTCTCCGAGTCCTGTTCGTGGTGGGGGGAGTCGATCGGCTAAGTTTTTCGCCTTCCCCGTCTACCTCACTGGAACGACGCTCGATTTACAGTCGGCTAGGGATATGTGACCTCATTTGTGTCTACACCTATTCAGACGACCCACGTAAAATACGGGGTGCGTCTTCATATACGGGGGAAGGGTGAGCCTATAATTTAGATCTCCAACCTCTTCTACCACCGTAAAAAGCTCAATGAAACGCGGCAACAACTTCGTAGTACCTCCAGGTGGTACAGAAATTGCAATTTTAGGACGGGTAGCAGTACTTGATAGTATTTTTCACCCAGTCTAAAGCGTTCATTATTTTTGCGACCATTTCGGTCCGCATATTCTTTTTTAGTGTCCTGTGCGCTTGCCATTGCGTCACGGACTTTTTGTGGGATGGCTAATCGCTCATCCACAAACCGTTGAGCCTCGCTCACGCTTTTAGCATCAAACTCGCCTATGAAACCGCCGATAGGTCGGTCATAGGACGTAGTTTTATTGACCACTGCTAAACTGGCAGGGTCACTAAGGCAAGTTTCTGTCTTTGATAGGATACCTCATGGGTCATCGTCATGTTGACGAAACTATGTCCCTCTTTCGCACCGAGCATAGTGAGGAGCCCTACCCCACTAAGCCTCGGGCTGCGCACAAATGAGACTGGCGTCCAAGGTTGGCGCAGTTCTAATTTGAAACGGTGTCTCACCCGTACTGTTGGGATACTGTGATTTATAGCGAATTCCACAAAGGGCAATTGCTTGCTCCACTCCTTAGAGTTGCTTTAGTGCGTAAGACATTCGCCACGACCCGATTGACACGTTCGGTTTGGCCATCGGTCTGGGGGTGATCTGCGGTCGACATGTGGAGATTGCTACCTAGCAGCTGGAACACATGTCACCAAAAACTAGACGTAAATCGTGGATCCTGGTCCTATATTAAGAACTCGGGCATCCCATGTAGTCGGTAAACATGATATAAGAACAAGAGAGCTGCCTCCTTCCCTGTCATCGATGTTTTACATGGTGCTAAGTGTACCATTTTGCTCAGTCTGTCTACAAAGACGACGAGCTCCGTCCGACCATTATGATAGGGCAGCATGCCAAACATAAAGTCCAGACTTACTGACTTCCAACAGTTGGTTGGAATTGGTAGCGGCTTCGGTGGCGCACTGCTGGACGGTGGGTTGCAAGCTTAATCCACTGACACTATTCGCAAGAGCGAATACAGTTGGCTTCCCGTCTATAAAGGTGTGGCCACCAAATTCCTCGGTCCTTCAAATCGATGTCTTTTCTCGGCCCAGATGCCCACTAGATGGCGCATCATGGAGCTCGTGAAGGATCATCAGCTCGTGATCTGTTCCGGGAGGTACATAGATTCTCAAGGGATCACAAGGCGACAGCTGATGCCATAACAGGCCAACGCTGTAGCTAAAGCGATTTAGCTTAGCTTTCAGGTGCAACGGAAGGGAAACCTTTCGTCCACCAAAGTGACCCAACAGCAGGCGACAATGGTCGTCCTGACTGTAGCTCTCTTTTATCTCAGAGGCTAATGAGCTCGTCACGTGGTATGCCTTCATGGCTGCCAAAGTTGACGGCTGAAATTGTGCTTTAGCACTAGAGACACTTTCTGGTGTCTTACCTCGAAGTCTGGCCTGCGCGATAAAGCATCAGCCAAGACACTCGACTTACCCGGCTTGTATTCAACTTTAAAATTAAATTTAGAGAAGAATGTAAGCCATCTTGTCATTCTAGGCGAGAGGTGCGGTGAGTTTATTGCGGTCCGCAGTGATGCGTGATCCGTATAAACCACAAGTGGTTAGGTGCCCAGTAGGTGCAGGCGAAACTTGACAAGATCATACTTATTTGAAAGTAGCTCTTTGTCATGCAAGGAGTAGTTCAGTTCCGCGGCTTTTTAAAGCCGATACTGATAAGAGATGACGCGGTCAACGCCGTCGTCATCCTTCTGCATGAGCGCGCTGCCGATTGCAGTATTACTTGTATCGCATACAACGCTAAAGGGCGTATCTGCGTCTGGCAATACCAAGATCGGTGCTTCTACAAGAGATTGCCTCACTGATGTGAAGGCATCATCTTGTTTATTTAACCAAACCCATTCTGTGTCCTTTTTAAGGAGGTCAGATAATGTTTTAGTTTGCTCAGCATAGTTTTGGCTATATTTATGCTAGCAATTAGCGAGCCCTAGGAATTGGCGCAAACCCTTCATATGCCGTGGGATTGGCCATTCTTTTACTAATTCTACCTTGTCTAGGTATGTTCTTACATCACACGTACCTACGATGCAACCCAGCACAGGTATCTCAGGGAACCTTATTGATAAAGACGACGGGCCTTCGAACGAGGTGTTTGAGGCCGTCAAATACGAAATTGCGGAGGCATTCTCAGTTGAGGTGCTCCGGCAAGTCTTTAAATCTGCCGAGGAGATAGTAAATCTGCCGAGGAGATAGTAAATCTGCCGAGGAGATAGTAATCTGCTGAGGAGATAGTAAATCTGCCGAGGAGATAGTAAATCTGCCGAGGAGATAGTAAATCTGCCGCGGAGATAGTAAATTTCCCGGAGATGTCGTGAATTATGCTGCTTGCCGAATTAAAGGAAGCAAAGATCCACGAAATCGTCACAGTAGTTCCGGAAGAGAACATGGTGGAATATTGCTTGTCGTCCACAATGAACGGCCCCAAGGTTTAAGAAACGCACCAGCGACATTCAACGGAGTGGTAGCTCACGTGATGCGTCAGCACCGTGCCTACGCGCCACATTACTTTGACGATATATTCGTGCATATTAGGGCCGAGGACGGGCTGAGCGCAATAGAGTCGCACAAGCGTTAATTAGACGCTGTGTTGCAGAATTTGAAGGACGCTCAATTGTACGTCAACTTGCAAAAGTGCGTCAATCACCAAGCCACTCCCAAAGCATACCGCTTGGGGTTCTTACAGCTGTTTTGACTACATCGGACTCTCTCATGAGTACCTATAGTAGCCATCCTTTAATTCCAACGCGGAACGATAATTGACTTTCCTATGGAGTTGAAAAAACAGTTCAGCTTATTGTAAGCATGAGCCAAGCGCCATCCACCTGTGGCTTTACGCACACAAAAAGACGGGCTACAGTTAGGCGAAGTGCTTTTTCACGTACATGTTTCGCTTTGGCTCGCTTATCGAAGAACTCATCGATATAATCGACTTGGTCTTTCGGCAACGGCCATTGCCTGGTCACACAATACTTGGTGTCCGGTTCGAGGTCCATTTCGTGCCAGATGAACCTATCTGCTGGCGGCTCGGCACTTCTTCTGGAAAGACATCGCGATGTTTCCACAGAGCCTTAAAGAACGGACTGTCTCTCGAAACATCCCAGCCTTGAACAGCGAACCGTTTCTTTTTGTCCGTTTTTAGGACGCTCTAGAAAGTGATCCAAAGGTCACTCGTTTAGACGTGTCTTTGACCGTCCTAATCTGTCCGGTACTCGTTCTTCGAGTCACCACGACCTTTGTCTGGGAAGCGGGTGCCGTTGCTTTCCTGGCTAACGCACCCCTTCTAACCGCACCAGGCTCTAGGCCCTGTGCCGGTTCATGCGATGCTTGACTTCCTGTCAGCTCGCTGCCTACTGCCACAGGCTCTCTGCTCCGTGCAGGACTATGGGACACACGACTACTTGTCATTGCCCTTTTCACTACCTCAGTCTCCACGAGCTGGGTAGGATTTGGTGACGTTTGACATCCTGTCAGCGTACCCTTAACTGTGTTCGACACGACAACAGTTGCATACGCCTCTCGCAGGAGCACATTCTTTCCGGTGTCCTGCGTAGCGTTCGCAACTGTGCGTGTACGCCAGTCTATCCATGGTTGGTGATTTGCCAACCACGGCATGCCTAGGACGAGGTCATACGGCCTCTCCATACCGAGCCTTGTGAAATTCACTTTACAAGAGAAGTCACGATTGCTGAAGGCGAGTTCTACCTGAATTTCCTCAAACTTGACGAGCGCACCGTTTCCTAAACAAACGGTCGCCTCTTCTTGCTTGCCATCCTGGCAAAGTGACTCAAAGTGCCGCGAGTCAAGCAAAAATTTGTGATGCACCCGAATCCAGCAGGAGGGTCATCACACGGTCATAGCCTCTTACTTGAGCGTTATAGACCTGCAGGGTTAAGGCCTGAAATTATAAGACCTCAGGGACTATGCTACCTATTTGTTCGACAACTTTCCACTAAGGGGTAGCTTCAGAGTCCGCGTCAGTTGGTCATCCCGCCCCTACTGTGCTCCTGCATTCCCGACCCCTCAGTGGTCGATGCAGAGCTCATGCATCTCGCACGCTCGTTCTTGCCGTCGTCCTTTGGGTAGAGATTCATCTTGCTGAACATCTTTGCCCCAGCAGGGACCCTGGCATAGCAGCGAGTCATCAGATGACCGCGCTTGCCGCATTTATAGCAGACAACGTCTGCATTGCCCAACTCCACGGGAGTGGCATCTGACCTCTCATCCGACGGCCTATACCAAGCTGTCGCTGAGGCACTGTTGTAGGATCGCTCCGCAACCAAGGTATTTGGATTGCCTCTTCCATCGTCAACGGCACCTTTTTGAAAAGAGCCTGTCGCGATGGGCCATGCCGTAGTCTGTTCATAAACGTGGAATCCATAATGTGCTCCGGAATCGGACCTACGGTAATGGACGCCGACAGCGAGCGAATCTCTTGCACATACTCTTGCAGAGATCGCTTCGCCTGTCGCGCTCCAAAGAAGCGCGCCTGAAGCAACACTTCGCTGTTCGGCGGCTGGTACATGGTGCGAATCTTTTCCTTAAAGATAGCCCATGTAGGAACCGCCTTTCTGTCCGCCATAAGCACCGCGTAAGCCCACTCTGAGGCCTTACCGCGCAGGTGCGACATGACGTACGACACCATTTGGCTGGCGTCCTCGATGAGCTGCGCGATACCGCATTGCTCCACGGATAACAGCCGGTGGACAAATGTGCGCAGTTCCATCGAACTTGGGCGAGTCCATCCGAATGGGCTTCAGCTGATGCGACCGGGCCGAGAGCATCTCAACAGTTCTATTGGGTGCCATACTCCGAGACTGCTCATGCCTCAGCTCATCCTGAGTCTGAGTGACAGACTCCGCCGCAGTATGGCTCTGTGCCTCGGACGCAGCTCTCCGCTGTCAGAGCACGAATGCCTCAAATTGCTCCAACTGAGCAACATGTTGCTCAGGAGGACTACCCAGAAGCCTGGCCAGGGCCTGTTCACCAAGTCCCTGCGCCAAGTGCTCTGCCACATCTGATGATGTTCGGAGAGGTGGGAGAAATGAGCCCAATAGATATTGAGGCTCACCCTCACGATCACACGTAGAGATGCGGGGGTGTGAAGAATTTCAAGTGCTACCAAGTGTAGGGGGGCACGTCGTAATGCGGCCACGCTCTACTTAGACACACACTCTAGCACAGCGAGGAAGCGTTTAACAAGCTTCTCTTGCGTGCCGTGAGATAGTTGGGGTGGATGCCTTAGCAACCTCACCCAACGCACTAAGTACTCTAGTAAAGTGTCGTCACGAGAGCGGTAATCCGGCTCCTCGTGCACACTTACTAAGTAGAAAGTAGTTTTCGGACTGATTTTTAATTAATCGCATTACATATAAATACCTATTTTTACCAATCAAAAATGTCATCTCTGTCGATAACACTGATATGTATTGCGAGCATATCTTTCTTGATATCTCGCGTAACGGATCACGCTAGCCTTCATCCCTCCTAATGTGAATGCGCCTATGTGCATCATGTACACAAGGGTGGGTCACAATGTGAACCACACCCAAGTGGTGGGTCTAATTACTTCATCTAAGTAAATGATCATCCCTTTAAGTGCACAAAGTGTACTTAACGGGTACTGTGTAACATTAAGGCAACTTTAGCTCATTACAGGTGTTGACGTCTTTACTTTGGCTATGCTGCTCGAGCATTTCGGCTCGAAGCTTGACTAGCCTAAAAAGTCAATATATTTCAGCCCTGCCGTAATTCACTCGTGGATTCGTCAGATATCGACATTGCTAGCGCTCTTGATCTTGTGACAAGGGTTTTGCCTCATTTCAGAACCCTTACGCTCGCACATTCATTAGTTTTGTGGTACTTAATCGCAGTTGTAACGGACCCTTTTGCTAGTACTGCTAACAGCAGGTACGGTGCCTTGACTACTTCACGTACACGACGTGCAGAAGAAGGTTCTAAGTAGGTAGGTAAGAAGTCGTAGCTGCTAAAGGCAAATTCTAAGGCTTAAGAATAATGGAACAGTAAGCTGTATTAATATAGTAAGTTCCTACTTAACAATAAATAATCTACTACTGACTTTGTTATATTAACAACAAACTTTGTATGCCTACTTGCGCACCGTCGTGTCTTGTGACGATTCGCAGGACTGATTTAATTTAGATCAATCAATGAATAGAACCAATGCCTTATTGCGTCAATATTATCAAATTTGTTAATATTGGAACTATTAAGTAGAAGTTATTAAAGATATGTTTTTGGTATTTCTTTCTTTATTTATTTATTTCCTCTCATAGGAAATAATATTTTTCCTCGTATAGGATATTATATTTTTCCTTTAATAGGAAATAATATTTATGTAACAGAGAATACTGTTATGCCTCGCGCTAAAAATTAGCATTATTGGTTATTATTTGAAATTCCATTTTTTGCGCTATTGGTTTTTATCCAAAACTCAATTTGTTTGCGCATGGTATCAAAGCCCATGCGCGTAGCTTGCGAAGTCGCAAAGCTGGCGGCTGCTCGGACTAGTGTAGCTGCTGGTGATGGTAATGTTTAGTGGACGCTAATGCGTCTACTGTGGGGAACTCCTCCCCTCCTATTCCTAGTGGAGTGACTGGAGTAAGTAACCTGTTTCTGTTAGTGCAGATGACGGCGGCCAGTCACCAGCTACACCCGTTGTAGGTGACTGGTCCAAGTCGGCGTCATCGCCCGACTCAGTAGCTACAGTGAAGGTAACCTGACAACCAAAGAGGTGATCACGAGGTTGTTTGCCTTGTCGGACCCCTTCGGTGGAGATTTATCTTGTGATGACTCTTTTGACGATGACAACTCAGGTGATGTCAGAATCCCTCACCAGAAACGAAGTGATCGCAATGGTCACTTCGAACATCATACTACTAGTGGTGCTAGCATGCATCCCCAGGGACGAAGTGATTTTAGAAGTCATTTCGAGAGTAATTTTAGCGCTAACGTTAACATGAATCAGAGCAAGAGCGATTGCGGTTTGCTCCAGAAAGAAACCTAATTGCCCTCTAACAACAACTGAACTCGTTATCTGTTATGACCGACGATCGATATCATTTTACGTTATTTGATTCATCCAGGCTTCACAAGCCGTCCCAATCCTGGGGGTCTATAAAAAGACAAATCCTTTATAAATCGTGCGAGTTGCCTAAAGATAAAAGTACTCCACACGAAATCGACCTGATACCTGGTTCAAAATACTGTGTCACGAAGCAGTGACCACTGTCTTGTGAACATGTATTAGCGATCGATAAATTCTTTGCCGATCGCTTAGCAGTGGGCCATGTGAGGGAGTCAAACTCTTCACATAGCTTTATGGCCTTCTGTATGCGTAAAGCAACAGGAGAATGGCGGATTGTGCATGAATCAATAAATTGAACGCTGCGCTTACACCTGCTCAAACGCCGAGAAAGTAACGAACATCATTGACGGAATGGCAAAGCGTATCATCTTCTTCGTATTTGGATCTGGTGGACGCGTTCTTTCAGATCCTTATGTGTGAACACGAGTTCCGTTTACGACAGAAGTACCCCAAGCGCAATGCTATGAGAATGGCTACCCACGTTCGAAGGTTCTTACACTTATGCGTAAGCATAAGTTGTCTGCAAATCTGAAAAAAGCGATGTATATATTTGATGCAAGCAAAATACCACTTTTTGGGTGCATCGTGTGTAAACACCCTGTACGCCCCGATCAAAAAAACACAAGGCGATCACCGATTGGCCTGTGGCAGTCAATGTAAAGGTACTTCGAAAGTTCCTCGGCTTAGCGGCGTACTTACACAGTACTTCACGATTATGCTGAACTGACAGTTCATCATTCTTTTTGTTTATGAAAAACTGTAAAGTGGTCATTGGAACGCTGATTTTCAGCGTTCCTTGTAAAGGTATCTATTGACAAAGCTTGATGCAATCGCGAATCGTGGCGACTGCGAACCAAGACAGACCATTTTATTTGGCCGTGACGCCAGCATTTTGCAATCGGCTGTGATTTATGCAATATGCCACAGACGACTCAAGCGCGCCGTCTGCTATTAGTCGCGTCAGCTTTAGCAGCTGAACGCGATTACCCATTAAGTGACAAGGAATGCCTTGCCATGAAATATGCACTGGACATGTTTAGGGTATATCGCTTAAGAGATAGACCGTTCATTGGTTATACTGACCATGCGTCTTTACACACGGCCGTAAACAGTCCCCACCTCTCGTAAGGAATGGCGAGAAAGTTGTCTTTCTTCGCGGAGTACAACTTCTCCGTGGAATATAAATCAGGGCGACTTAATATCGTTGCTGATGCTCTTTCGCCCCGCGATTCGAGCTGGCTGTGCAAATAGCAGTAATGATAAGCCCACTGTTGCAACTATAAGTGTTCCGTGGTCAGCATTACTTGACGACGTTTGAAGAGCTTATCAAGAGACAGTACTCTTAAAGGGTTAATAGATCACCTTAAAAGTCCATCAGATCGTCTACGGATCGATACACAAAACGAAATGGTTAACTGTACTACATAATCATTGTTGGCAACGCACCTCGTGTCGTCACCCCACCCATTATGATTTGCGTTTACGCATCATGAATGAGTGCCACGGTGCACCAATAAGTGGATCATCGTGGACGTGAGAGGAGGTACATCCTATTCATAGCAACAAGCAACTATATTTATCTCACGATAACTCGCGACTTCTAGTGGCCATGCCAGTAGGAACTCGTCCGCAAGTTCGTACGTGCTTGCGGTATTTCTGTCAACGGGTAAAGCCCAGTGCTTCATCCAGTGCTGCGTTACAACCTCTGCCTGTTCTGGCAGAATATTGCCAGTGCGTATGGGATTTCGTCTTCGGATTTCCTAAAGACGACCACAAGACTTATGGTATTCTTGTGTCTGTTGATCGTTTCAGCACGCTGTACCATCTTGCTGAAGTCCCGTAGTCGATCACAGCCAAAGGCTGCACTCATGTCGTTAAAGACACGATGTTTCGACTCCATGGGATACCCCATGAATTGGTCTTAGATCTAGACTTAGATTTCCGACAGAGTTTTGGCAATCGGTGTTCGAATCACTTGGAACACAGTTAAAAATGTCAACTTCTCACCATCCTGAAATATATACTCAGATGGAGCTTGCGAACCGTATACTGGAAGAAGTACTTTTCGGATACGTCCAACCCTTTACAAGTTAGAGCGAATTCTTGCTAATGGTAAAATTTGTCATCAGCAGTTCAGCGCATGCATCTACGAAGGCATACACCGTTTTTCGTTAACGACTTCCGCCATCCACGAAGCGAGTCGTCCCCCCTTTAATAAGTGTTATTTCCAAAACAGGTGGGTATAGCAATAATGCGCCGACTTAAGAAGAGGATGACATCTCTGGATCGCGCACCGGTCGCACTGAAGACAAAAACAAAACCGAGTCAGCAGGAAAGTTCTCCTGGCTCGAGAAGCAGTGGTCAGTTTCGTATAGGATTCTATCGCTGATGCGGTGGACTGCAGAATCAGAGCTCTGAAAACGGAAGAGCAAAAATTTTTATTTAATGTTAACGACCTGTTCCAACTGTTACGTTAAATTTTCCAAAACATGTAGCGACTAATGTGAGCATCACTATTTTATTACCCAGGTATATCGGCCCGTTTCGTGTTCTGCACCGCCATAACAATGCATACATGATCGAGCTGCCTGGTAGGATGCGTACGCATCCTACGAGGTGAGGCTTTCTCCGGTTTTATATCAAATTGGCGCGATCTAAAGCATCAGCCAAAGACCGATGGGCCCGAGACAAATAATGATAGTCTCTGGACAGAGTCTGATTGTCACAAATCAGACGTTCCACTGCATCCTCCAAGGATTCTCTCTTTGGACGAGCTGTCACCAGCTCGTGCTGAACGGACTGATAGTCCGTTCAGACCGTCGACCGTCATTGCTAACTCGCGACGACGGGATCGTTCGTGATACACGTCCCTCTTAAATATGGAGGATGTGATCCAAGTCACGGTGATGATTCGTGTTCAACGAATGAGGCGAGCCCAATTTTACTTGCTCCTTTACAAATATTGACGGATTCGAGTGGGGAGAAATGTTCCTTAGTGAAACGCTTCTTGAACCACCGTGAAGTGAAAGGGGTTCGAACTAGTTACCTCAGGTGTTGGCGAGAGTACCCACCCTCTCGTGACAGCTGAGACTTCGTCGTAACTGGTGATGGACGTTTCGTTTCTCGTCCGGCAATTCGACGAGACCCATCTTCCTTGACAGAGGTCCATCAGAGAACGAGCGCTTCCCACGTAAAAGGATTGAAGGCTCTCAATTACTTCGCGCATGAGTAGGCTTAGTCGGCGCTTATGGCGGACGTGAAGGCGGTCCTACATGGGCGATCTTTAAAGCAAAGATTCGTGCCATGTACCAGCCGCCAAACAATGAGGTGTTGCTTCAGGCGCGCTTCTTTGGAGCGCGAGAGGCGAAGCTATCTCTGCAAGAGTATGTGCAGGAGATGCGCTCGCTGTCGGCGTCCATTATCTCACAAGAGATGAGCATCATTCAATGAAGATCTTTAAGGGAGTATGCCTTCTTTGGGGCATGACCTGCACCCATAAAACAGCATAGACATAAGTTCTTCCACGAGAGGCAAGGTACTGCTAATCTAGACAAACGATGCATGTCTCAATTCCTGCAAAATATGCAGTTTACCCAATGCGGTGTGTATAAGCGCTTGCGTGTCAAACTCGCAAGCTAAATTAAGCATTTTCGCATACAAAGGTGCAAAAATTACGTAAACATACTGCAGACATGTCAACTTATATCTGGTAGCAATGTGAATGCCAAGTCATTATGGATGCACCCATCTTTGTCATATGATCTCTTTTCATTGGAGGCTGTGGACTTGGCGTTGCTAAAAAAGAAGATTCGCACGCATTATTATTATCAGGAAAAGCTAGTTGCGCAATTGGCGCTTCGTCTATAGAGCGCTAGATATCAATAATTATCGTAAAAGAGGTGGTCGGCTGTCGACTTGACTACTTAAAAGCACAAATTGTCCGCACAAAGTTGTTGATACGCGTAGAGGATATTTATAATCGAGTCTGCCCAACTATGATATCTCGTGCAGGTTAAGATGGAGCTGAAATATCTTATCTTGTCTATTTTCTTTCCAAGCAAGGTGAAAACTGCACTTTGTTGCTCTGTTGGCCTGAAAAATCCAAAACATCGGGGTTAAATGACCTCTTCATATATAAAGTAAGAACCGTTATTGCTAATTGCCGCCATTGACATAAAAACTTGTATTTTAACCGTGGCAGCTTTTAGATGCTTTGCTTGGAACTCGATCTTAATAGCGGATGATATGCCACTTTAGTGCACTGATATCCGTCAGTTTTCAGAATACGCATAACCGCTTAAATTTGTGTTCATCAGTTAATTAGGAACATTTGTATAGGCAGGAGCAACATTTAGAAGCATTGAATGCGCTTGATACAGCCTCATTGCATACGCCATCTATTGATAGTGGGAGAGATTTATCGCCCTCCGCTCTCAGCATTCATTATTGTAGGTCTGATATTGGTGTCTGCGTTCACCGGCTAGTTACGAATCCTTTGCCAGGTTGACAGGCGAGAAGAGGCGACTGTTTGTTAAACGAATTGCGTTCTCGTAAAATCGGAGTGAAGTGGAATGAATTAGCTTTCAGTACAGTGGCTTCTCTTATAGAAATAAGTTCACGGTGCTAAGTGTGCAGAATCCGTATGACCTCATCGTTAGTTGACAAGACACTAACCATGGATAGACTGGCGCAGTTCCTAACTACGCAGGACACCGAAAAGGGTGTCTCCTACGAGAGGTCTATGCAACTGATGTCCTGTCCAACACAATTGAGGGTGTGATGACGAAAATATCAAACGTCACCAGAACCCACGTAGAGCCTAGAGCCTGGTGTAGCTGAGAATTTTCCCGAAAGGAAGTCAGGCGACACAAAGTATTACCCAGATCGGAGAGACTAGTAAACGATGACAAGCACTTAGGAGTCGAATAGTCCTACAGAAACCCGAGAGCCTGTGGATAATGATAGCGAGTTGACAGGAAGTCGAGTGTCGCAAGAGCCGGAATAGAGCCCATAGCCTGGTGCGGTTGGAAGAGATGCGTTAGCCGAGAAAGCTACAGTATCCAAGCATATGGCAAAGTGCAAAGTCGCTGGTGACTCGGAAATGAGGACCCGACAAATAAGGACGATCAGGGTACGAAAAATCGAGTCACTTTCGGATCACTTCCGTTTAAAGAAGTGAAATTGTAAAGGAGACGTTTGAGGCCGGTATTGACAAGATAGTAAAGACTGTCTTAGTCAACACGTCTTGGGATCTGGGCACAGGCGGATGGCGCATCGTTAACGCTTCCAATAGGCTAGATACGGCGACCAAACCGGCGCAAATTTCGATTTCGCGGAAACACGGATTGTTAAATTCCGTGAAGAGTCAACAGTAATTTCCTCGTTGGGCGTTAAGTATGGCTACTATCAGGAGCGCTTAAAAGACTCCGATGTAGCCAGAGCGACAGTAACCCCCCTCAATTGTACGATTGGGAGTGGCTTGTGATGCCGCCAGGGTTAAGGAGTGCACTGGCGACTATCAACCAAATGGTGGCTCTTGTAAATTGTTAGTACCGTGCCTTCAAACCCACAAATCTAATGATTATTCGTGCTTAGTACGATCGTGAACGGGCTTAGCGAGATAGAGTTACAACAAGCGTCATTTGGATGCTGTCCTCAAGATTGTCCAATTGTACTTCAACTTACAAAAATGCGTCAAGGGTCCCCGAGATGCCTGTACAAAGCTGCATCGTAAGTACATAACGCAGGCAAGCAGACCCAAAAAGGGTAGCGGTTGAAGAAATTGTCGGTTCCACGTTACGTAAGGGTTGAAGAAAACGTTAGCCCTACGTCACGTAAGGGATCTGGGCAATTCCTAGGGATCGCTAAGTTCATGCACACGTATAGCACGGTAATGCGGAGCGAACAAAGCCATTGTCTGACATTCTGAAAAAGATGCAGAATGGGGTTGGTCAAAGAAAAAGCAGATGCGCTCACATACAGTGAACTAGTCTCTTGTAGCGGCACTGATGCTGGCATTCCCAGACACGGGTAAATCATTCAGCGTCATCGAGGACGCATTCAATTTTGCAATCGTTAGCGCGCCGATGCAGGATAAATTCGGCGTTGACCGTGTCATCTCTTCTCAGTCCCGGCTTCTAAAAGCTAGTGACGAATAATTGTTTGCATGACTTTGAGCTACTTTCAACTAAGCACGCACTTCTTAAGTTTTGAGTGCGCTGCTCGTGAAAGAAGAAAAAATCAGCTTCTCGCCGTGCCAGGTGTGTGTAGTGTAGTGCAAAAGTACTCGCCTACATAGGACGCTTGTAACGGGACACTTTTCGCTAGTAAAGCAACAGTACTAGCCAACCTACATTGATAACAGTGAACGCGAGGTGCCTCGAACACTTCACGTACATTGACGTGCAGAGAAAGGTTATCAGTAGCTAAGAAGTCTAAGCTACTAGCGGTCAATACTAAGGCTTCAGAATGAAGGAAGAGAACCTGTACTGAAATGTTTTGTTCCTACCGAACAAACTTCTTTCTACTGACTTGAAGTTTAAATATTTAATAATGCAAAACGCCTTCTTGCGCACCGCCAATCGTGCCTCGTGCGATTGGCGGGAGCTGATTTAAACTTGTATCAACTAATAAAAGCACTTAGTGTCTTGTTGCCTCAATTTTACCAAATTTGGTAATATTGGGAAGTTAATCCAAATTAATAATGGATATAAATGTTGATCATATTAATTTCCTCTAATAGGCAACATATTTTTTATTTCTCTTTCTGGGAGATAATATTCATATACCCGGACATACTCATTATTCAACAATTACGATAGTGACTGATGTAGAGTGACACAGAGCACTATTTTCTCTCTCTCTGTAAAGTAGCACTTGTTTTATTAATATTAATTACGACTCTTAATTGCGCATGGTATCGAAACCCGTGCGCACAGCTTGTAAAGCACAAGCTGGCAGCTACACGACTAAGTAGAGCTGCTAGAAATGCAATTGTTTCAGTAGACGCTCATGCGTCTACTGTGCGGATATCGCCACTTCCTACTCCAATTAAACGTGACTGGTACGAGTCGGCTCATCGTCCAACTCGGCGACCACTGTGAAGGCTTCCTGCTAACCCGGGCCACTTTCCGTCAAATCCAAGGGACCCGATGTGACAATCCAAGCGTTAATGGCGACCTTATTTAAGTCGTCAGACTCTTTTAATGTGAAATCATTTTGTGATTACTCCATGGACGACGATAAATTTTATGATTCAAAAAAATATCACCAGGAACGAAGCAATTTTAAAGGTCACTTTAAGTTTAATGCTGCTATGCTACTGATGGTGCTAGAGTGCCACACAAGGGACGGATTGATCTGGAGATCACTCCGAGCACAATTTTAGCTTGGATGCTAACATTAACCAACATGCGTTGTGGCTCGCTCCCAATAAGAACTGCTGATACCCTTCCACAGGCAACCTGACTTGTCAGTCTGGTATGACCAACGAACACTACAAAATTCCGGTTCGACACATCCAGGCTTCACAAACTTGGTGAGGACAGAATTGTATTCTTCGTCAATAGCTTTCTTTGGAATCGATTTTACAGATGCAAGCATTCAAAAATGTAACTTCTTTCTTTTAATCTTGAAAAACATTCATGCTGAATGTGCAAAGCACAGCATGAGAGGCCTAGCTTAACAAGCTAGTTTCTTTCGTGACCGTTTTGAAATACGGACTGTACTCGGTGCATGATATAAGCTACATTGTTTGTCCAAGAAATTGGTTACCTTCCTTACCGTGGGAAGATTCGTGCTCTTGCTGCTTTGAGGGTGTGGTTCATGCCCGTAAGGAAGACAACTCCCTCAAAGACCCTCACTGGAGAATGTGCATCTCATCTAACTTGCACGAAGGGATTAAGAGCCTTTAATTATTTTACGGAAGCGAGAAGCGCTCGTAATCCAATAAATATTATGATCTAAACGGTGGGTCTCAGCATATTAGCCGTAACGTCGAAAATTAGCTGAGAACGAAGTTCCCAACTATCATGCGATGGTGGATACCTTTGCCAACGAGCGAGGTAGTACATTTGAACCCCTTCACCTTCCGGTGGTTCAAAAAGCGTTTGACTCCAAAAACACTTCTCACCACTCGAGTCCGTCAATGGATGGAACGGGAGGAAAAATTGGGCTCACTTCATATGTCGAACTCATGACTTGGATCACATTTTTCGGTATCTATGGGAGGATGTTGATCGTGAACGTTTCCGCCGTCGCGATTAAGCGTCGACGGTCGACAATATTTGTCTCAAACTGTTGCAAAACCGTGACTAATTTGCTAACGAAAGCATCAGTCTTTCGACACAAGCTGATAACAGCTCGCCAAACTTTCCATTCTTGAAAGATTATTGAAAATGTCGGATGCGTGAGAGCCAGACTCTGTCCTGAGGCCATCAGTGTTTGTCCCTGGACCATTAGCCGTGCCGGTTTGGCCCGAAATCGAAAAAAAGCCCCATATGATGATACGGGCCGAGAATGCGAATGCATCCAACGAGGCAGCTCGTTGGTACGCATTGCATTGGCGGGAACAGGCCGATATACTAAAACAGTAACTTTTTGCTGGCCACATTCGTCACTTCATGTCTAGGTAGATTTACCATAGACAGTATAAAAGATATTTAACATTTTTGATAAAAAACATATGCTTTTCCATCGTTGTCAGAGTTTTGTTTTATTGGTCCATTGCGGCGGCGATGGGATCCCGTATGAAACGGACCACCACATCAGCGATGGAGTCCTGTACAAATCGGACCACTGCTTTCGAGACGGAAGGAATTTCCCTACTGATTCGAATTTTTTTGCTTATTAGTGCGCTCGGTGCGTACTGCGGAGAAACCATTATCTTTTTTTTAAATTAGTAGCATTGCTCTCACTGGCTTTACCATTTTTCGATGCTAAATAGTATCGTTTTATTATATTCAGCAATAGCCTTATCGCTATTACTGAGTTTGTCTTATTCAATGTCAATTGAATCAATCTTAATATCGTTTGCATTAAATGTTGAGTCAATGCGTGAAGGGCTCGACTATTATTTGCTTGAGCGAGTCCCGTCACTAATAAGAGTCACCATTCAACAAGGTGGTACACGTGGATGGCGTAAGCCATTAATGAAAAACGGTGGAGGCTTTGTTGATGATGCACCAAATTTGATGGCAAATTAAGCCACGGCAAGTACTCGTTTTAACTCGTAAATGAGCGGACGTGTCTGCGGAGTATTTTTCGAGGATATGGTTTGCACGTTCTGTCTAACCATCTGTTTCCTGATGGTCCGAAATAGACCTTTTTACTGCGTGCAAAGTGCCTAAAACAAGAATTGCCAACCTCCGCCGTGAGCCGGGAGTCTTGGTCTGAGACCAGTTCACATGGTAACCCGTGGAATCGAAATATCGTGTCAATGAAGACACGAGCAGAGCTTTCGGCTCCGGTACTGCAGCAAGATGTACCATCTTGCTGAAACGATTAACAAACACAAGAATACCATTTGTAAGTAATTGTCTTTGGGAAATCTGAAGACGAATTCCATAAAAATGGGCTGCCAACAAATGTCTCAAGCGGCAGAGGCTGTAACAGAGCGTGAGATGAAGGACAAGGCTTCATCCGTTGACAGAATCCTCAAGCACGTATGTACTTGCGGACAAATTCATAGTGGCGTGGCCAGTAAAAATCGTGGCTTAACGTGAGATAAGTCTTCTCACGTCCAAGATGCCTACTTAATTACGTATCGTTGCACTCCTATGATGCGTAAAAGTAAATTTATGATTAAAAACGATGAAACGAGATTTATCGCTAGTAGTAGCTGCATAATTGAACGACCCATTGTGTTGCCTATCGACCTGATGAAGAAAAATGCAATGTTGGATGCCCGTAAGGAGATTTTGTGAGGGATAATTAAGGTAATTTATCAAACCTTTGAGAGCCTTATCTTCTTAATAAACTCTTATTACGTCGTCAACGAATGTTGACGATTGAAAATTTATTGCTGCAACAGTGGGCTTGTGTTCAATGTTGTTTTGCGCAGCCGGCTCAAAACGGGCCGGCGCGAAAGGGCACCAGCGACAACATTAAGTCGTCCAGGTTTATATTTCACGGAGAAGGTATACTCCGTAAAGAGAAACAACATCTCGCTTTTCTATGCTAGAGGTAGGGACTATTAACGGCCGTGTGCAAAGACGCATGTTCCGTATAGACAATGAACGGTCTTTTTTTTTAGATAGGCTCAAATTTAGCCAGTGCATATTTCATGGCATGGCGTTATCATTCACTATAAAATTGCGTTTAGGTGGCTGAAGCCAACGCGATTGACAGCAGACGACGCGCTCTTTGCCGTCTGTATCATATTGTACCAGCGCACAGCCGATTGCGAAATTGCTGACGTCACAGCCCACATGGTCTGTCTTGGTCCGCAATCGTCATAATTGGCGGTTGCATCAAGCTTGCTGAAACACTCAAACGAACGCTGACAATCAGCGTTCTATCACCGTTTTACATTCTTCTTATTTCGGCGAATTGCGGGAATACTTAAGTAAGTACGCCGCTAAACTAAGGAACTTTCGAAGTCCCTTTACATCGACTGACACAGGCCGATCGGTGATGGCCTTGATCTTTTCCGGATCAGGACGTACAGCGTGTTTACCCACGATGCACCCATATAGTGGTATTTCGCTTGCAAAAAATTTTCAATTTTCCAGATTTGCATAAAGCTTATGCTTACTCATAAGTGTAAAAACCTTTTGAACGTGCGTACGGTAAACTTCAACTTAGACTTTCCGTTCATGGCTATGCTATGAACAAAGAAGTCATCAACACAACTCGGTGCGTAATCCCGCACCGATCTCAACAAATTGGTTACACATTTGTTAAATGTCGCAGGGGCATTACTATGTCCCTGTGGCATGACTAGCCACTACCATAGCATACCGCTTGGGGTGCTTACTGCTATGAACGGAATATCTTGTTCACGCATAAGGATATGATAGAATCGATCCATCAGATCCATTGACGAAAAGATAGTACTCTGTAACAAACCATCAATGATTAGGTCTTTTCGTGGCATCGGCGTTTGAGCCGGATATTTTTGCAGCGTTCAGTTTATTAAATGCATGCACGATCCGCCATCCTCCTGTTGCTTTACGCACACAGAAGGTCGAAGAGCTTTGTGGAGAACTTGATTCCCTTACATGGCCCGTTGCTCAGCGTTCGGCAAAGAATTTGTCGGTCCTTATTACTTATTCAATATGCATTGGCCGTTGCTTCATGACACAATTTTTCGAACCTGGGATTAGATCGATTTCGTGTCGAAAGCCTTTATCCTTAGGCAACTCGCACGGTACGGATTCAGGAAATTTAACTTTGAATTCCAATAAAATCCTTTTTGAAGGATTTTTTTCAAAGACTCTCAGGATTGAGACGTAAAAAAACGTTTAATTCGAGTCTTCTCATCGATAACACTTTCTTCCATCGATGAGCTGCTGAGATTCGGGTAGTTTTCATGAAATACTATTGCCTACCAAATATTCGCCATGCACTGAGCATCTGTGACAAGTACGCAGATCTGCGTGAATTGCCACTACAAGATCACGCAAGAACCGTTTCTTTTTGAGCGTTGGCAATTGATTTATCTCCGAACTTAACTTCGGAGGCACTATCAGATCAAATATATAATCGTCTACACTTGATCCGTTTCTTCTTTAGACATTTGTTGTCTCAATTATCTATTTGTAACTTACTACCAAGGGTATCTGGATACCTTTGACCATAGGTTTGTGAGGACATATTCCCACTGGATTTTAAGGACTTATTCCCGGAATTTTTATTCAAGGAGTAGCCCCCCCCAACTGCCTCGAGCTGTGGTTGCACTACCGCAACGAGATCGTCTACGATCGAATCTCCAGTCGATCAGGGACTTTCGTACTGTCTCTTATAAACAGGCGTTGGATGTTTCTTGGATATTGCTTTCTAAGCAAGCATCCTTGTTTCGTACCATTCAACTTATTTGAGGGGTCGAACTTCGGCGCTGCCTGTGCTTGTGCACATCCGTCGGGATCTAACTCCACGATGTGCTGGGTATTCACCCTGAGTTCTTGTGCGGTCATGCTACCGACCCCGAAATTAAATAAGCCACTGAGATGCGACAATGAAGGTGACAAGAGCTTCGACTAGCCTCCATCAATCAAGTTCAAAGTCTACAATGTGAGTAAAGATACGGAATAGATAGACAGCTAGTACATCAAAGAAGTTTTATCGATTCAATACGAGCTGGAGGTTGCATTAATTAATTTCACGTAGTAGTAATATTGGAAGGAGTAATGTTGCACCTTTCCACATATTGTATCTCGAATAGCTAAACTTTTGCGGTCATATCGAACGTAGACTCCAGCGTAGATTATCGGAATCTTCAGACTGGTGTCGAGCGTCGCATTGGACTGGTAGCTGCTTCTAGATGTTGCAGTTCGTTTAAACCCAATTTATCGGCAATTTTTAAGAAATTGTCCCACTCCTCGCACATTTTCTTTTAGAGTGTGCGACTAGTGCCACAGATGTTTTGACTAATTGCAACACCTCCAAGTGGCTTAATCAATGTAAGCCAATTGGATTGGTCGATAGTGTGGCTATATTATTGGCTCGACGTAAGATACATTCAACAGGAACAACTGTCGAGCTCCGATTTAAGCGGTACAAACAGACGCTTCAACCTGTAGCGGAGCTACCTCGCTCCTGAAGTCAGAGACTTATAGACTCAGAGAGTCTCTCAGTTCTATAGAACTAATGCCTTTAATAACTGAGCGAGTTGTACAAGGTCGTAGAACTTAATGAATCCTAGTTCACGGGATTCAGGGGTTTGCAGAACCAAGTGGCAACTAGGGCCCGAGAGTATATACCTTTAAATTGCTTCTATCTCCGACAGATCACCTGGCCGTTACGTCACAAGGTCGTTACTACGACGAGAAAGTTCAATCATCAGATCTCAATGTCAGTCACAGCTGGGTTGACCGCAGCGGGACTCGATCCCTGGCCTAAGAAAGGCATTTAACGCTTTAAGATCAAAAGGGATACTGCGCTTTATTTAATTCTTTAATCTAAAACGTAACCCTCGCTAATTTTAAAATAGATTTTGGCCACCACATTGATCTGGCGGCGACCACATTTGTTACTCATAATAATTGGGATTCAAGTAATTCTCTATTTTAGAATATGATAAAAGGACATTTTACCAGTAAAGTGAATGTATCACAACAACAATTCCCAACTGATGTATGCCCCATTACATTCCCCCCCCCATCAGGCTGTTGACCCTGAGTGACAACATTCGCTTCATTTCCTCTTTGACGTTGGAACCTAAACAGCTAACCATTCGTTTTTTTCTTTCCTTTGTCTCATGACAATCAAGCGTGAGTCACAGACTCTTAGCACCTTCCTCGACGATATAGGAACGGTGAACTATGAAAGTCATTCTCCATCAGAAGAGGAGGAGAAAGCGCGTCGTTCTTACACGCCTGCTATTCCGGATGAACGACGGCGGGCCCCGAATCCGTTCCCAGAACGTGGTGCCGCTGAAGTCTTAACTGCATTGAGCAGGGCACGGGATCCTGAGTCCGTCATCATTACGAATCCGCTCGATGAAGAGCAACAACGGGCAATCATCATAGAGGAACAAGCTCGTCGTCGAGCTGCCAGAGATAGCAAAAGCCAAATGCTTAAGCTCATAGTGAATATATATTCACTCCGCTTCGTGCGAACGAGCGTATCGAAGAAATAGCGGGTCACAGCTTGACCATCTGGATCTCCGGTGACCCGGCGAAGACGCCGGAGGAGATTGAGCGATACCTTACGCCAAAGGTTGTGACGTGAAGTCAGTATCTGACATGCTTACGTGATTAAGCCCGTGGGGCTTCGGTGACCTCCAGGGAAATTCCGATCGTTTTATTTTTAAACGAAACAAGGAGTGAAAACGAAGTATCATTTTGAGAACTGAGTCCACCGGCCCGCCGCCTCTGTAATATTTGTAATCTCAGAGAGTCTGCGGATGCGGCTTATGTTCGTTTGGAACGGAAGCTTCGCTTCGATTTCGCCAAGCTTAAGACCAAAGGCCAGTAGCGTTCGGCATTTATGCCACAAAACGAAAAAAAGTCTAGCCGATATTTCAGTGCTTTGGTTGACCGTACAACCATGAATCGAAGCCGCGCTGAGGCTATACACCCAGCTAATCACACGTATAGTAGTGGGAGCGTTGTTTGACGCGAGTTGACCCTGAGCTTAAAAAGGTCAACGGCAAACGGGCAATCTTGCCGAAGAGATACCTCAAACTCCCAAGAGTTTTCAGAAGAGGAGTACCCTAGCCACTCAGAGCCTTCAGTTTCTCCACGTGAAACTGAAGGCTCCCCGCGCATCAAGTAGCGCGAGAGAGGGTCGAAACATCGGCGGAGCATTTGATACTCTAAAGCACGAGGTGCAATTTCTTTGTGAGGTCCTTGCTCGGGTTGAGAGCTCCTTGGAGGCGATTCAGAATCGTCTTTCGCTGCTAGAGCGTCAGCAACCTCGTTTAGAAAGCCAGCTGGACATCCTGGGAGGATGCAGCAATCTGCGGAACGACCGGCTGTCTTGGCGCAAGCGCCTTTAAGTTCACGTGGGAAGGGTCCTGATATGGATTAAGCAAGCCGACGTAGTACACTGGGTGTATCTGCAGCTTGCTAGGACGAATTAGCGTGTAAGCTTGGCCCTCTTGGCATTGACCGTAATTGGTCCAATAAAGCGCGTACGCAAGTTGGTCTTGAAGACCACGAAAACCAAGTTAGTAGATAATTTTTTTAGCGTTTAATAAAACGCGGTCTCCGACCATATAAGGATTAATACAGCTTCTGCCTTTGGCATCTGCTTGTTCTTTTTGATTGTCTTGGCTATCAGCTATTGTATCCGTTACATGTCTTGAGACACTAAATTGCATCGCGAGAAACTCGCTTACTTGTTTCCGAATGGTAACTGGGATGCTATCAGCAAGCCTTGTGGCTAAATAAACCCACCAAGCCCTGAGCCACGCAGTGGAATCGTTAACGGAACGTGTGGGTAGGTGGGACCATTGGCATTGAACGGATTATAGCCTGTAGAGGCATGGACAGCGTTATTCAACGCAAATTTACCACTGGGAGCATTGAGCTCCAGCGCTTTGGCGTCTGAGCACACACAGTACGTAAAACGTCTTCAATGACGCGATTGACACATTCAGTTTGACCATGGGTATGCGGATGGTCCGCGGTGGACATGTCCAATCTGGTTCAATCACTCGGAAAATTGATTTCCAGAATTTACCCGATAAACGGGTTCCGATCAAAGACAATTGCGCTAGCAAACCGTGTTGTCTAAACACGCGATCGATGTTCAGCCTTGCTGTACCTTCACCATCAATGGAATCTGGCACAGCCGCTGAGTGACATTTTGCTCAATCGGTTAACAAAGACCACTATGCCAGAGTTCCCGGCCGAATCTTTCTGTAGACCAAAAACATAATCCATACTAATGGACTCCCATCACCCTATGAGTACGGTGGACTTGCCAGTGGCGCAGCAGCATGCACCGAGGCTTTAACTCGTTGGCAAGTTTCGCATGTGCGAACGTAAGTGCTGACCCATTTATAAAGTTTGGGCCACCAGTAAATCTGGCTTACAGAGCCGTAGGTCTTTCTCTACCGAGGAGACCACCAAGGACAGTATCGTGTGTCGCATAGAGGATTCGGTACTTCAAATCCTCATCATGAGGAGTAACGACGCGCGGAGGGTCCGCGATGTCTGCGCAATAAAGCAAAAGGTTGTTATCGATAAAAATCGATGTAACCTTGCGCGCAAACGCGTCGGTTATTTAATATTTTAATCCGAGTTCTTTTAAGCTCGTAGCAAAGCTACACACTGTTCATCCTTGGCGTAAGCCGAACGGATTAATTCACGAATACGTGGCATGATAGTCTTTAAATGAGAGAGCTAATAATCCGGCCTGCGTGATAACGCATCGGCCAAAACATTCCGCTTGCCGGGCTTATACTTCACCTCGAAGTTGTAATTGGCGAAAGAGGATAGCAATCGGGCCATTCTCTGTGAGAGATGGGGCGACTTAGTCGCCGTGCGTGATGACGCGTGATCTGTATATATCACAAAGATGTATTTAAAAAAATCCTTTATGTTTTTGGATACCAATTATATTAAAACTAAGTAAATAATTAATGATAATGTAAAGGTAACGAATGAATGATATTTATTAAAAAATAAGATTAACATTGTAAATAAGTTTAATTTTAAAAATAATATTTCTGAACTAACATTATTTTGTTAGATTCATTAACTAAAAATAATTATTTTAATAAATATGAAAATTTATTTTGAAAAGTGAATGTCCTGTAAAATAATAATTATTACTCTTATAGAAAGATTGATGAACTCTGAATTTGACGAGAGCATACTTCATCGCAAGTAACGCTTTGTCATGAACTGGGTAGTTCTCTTCCGCAGCTTTTAGCAGTCTAGACTCGAACGCAATAACACGTTCACGCCTATCAACATCGGTTTGTAACAGAACACTGCCAATGGCAAAGTTCGATGCGTCACAGACGACAATGAAAGGCCAATTTGGATTTGGCAGTGCCAGGACCGGGGCATGGATAAGACTAATCTTAACTGCTCGAAAAACAGTATGTGTTCTGTGCTAGTCCAGCACTCTTCTGTATCGTTTTTAAGGTAATTAGATAATGGCCTAGCCATATCAGCGTAAATTTTCGCTATATTTGTGCAAATAATTGGCGAGACCTAAAACTTAAGCTAATCTTTTTGTTTTTCAGGAACCGGCCAATCTACTATGGCTTGTACCTCGGCGGCATTCACTCTGAGGGCTCGCTTCCTAATGAAGCACCCTAAGTAAGGAAATTCTTCTGCGCCAAAATGCATTTAGATGCATTGGCATAAAAACTATTTGTGGACATGCACTTGAGCACTGCTCGCAAATGACATATATGGTTATCCACGTCCGACGAACCCTGCTCCGCACAAATATGGACAAACTGTTATCAAAATAAGTTTATGTATAACCGCGGTGAGGACGGAGCAATTGCTGCACTAGACAATTTGAATAGCCGATGCATATGATAGTCCTGGGGGCATTACCAGCCACTCCCACGGCATACCAAATCGGGTGCTTACCGCTGTAAGCGGAACGTCGCTAGCTCACAGGAGCAGCTGATACTGACCATCGTCTAAGTCGAGAGCACTTACATCGTACACCCCACCATGCTATTCTGAAGAACAACTTTTCTAGAAATTGACGCCTGTGCTGGTTTGGTAGCAGTAGAAGCCTATATAAGCATACACAACGCGCTATTTATCATTTGGCTTTCTGACACAAATTGTCGGTGTCGAATTGGTAAATTTACTCTCACATACCGTCTAGCCTCATCTGAGCACGAAAAAAATCGTGAATGACGTCAAATGTTCCTTTGGTACAGGCCACTGTCGTGTGACACAGTATTTGGTTCCCGGAACCAAGTCAATTTTGTGAAGGACACCTCTATCCGAGGAAAAACAGATGATGGATTGGTATATACCACATCTTGGAATTCCATAATCAAGGAATAATTTGGATCTGTAGGATCTTTAAGGATCGGTGACCCACTACGCGCACCTAGTGCAGCTTTTGTGGCATCCAGGACAGCTTTGTCCAGAAGTGACGATGAGTTTAACTCAATCAGGGGTCGAACGACCACCACCTTAGATTAGTCGCCAGCCTTTAAGGCTCGGCCGCACTCATCGAGTGACATTTCGTCTAGCTCTCAAAGAGCATGTAACGAAGGGATTGCCGCAAGGCTAACTTATCCCTCAATGTTACCGGTTATACCATTTACAAGCGCGTGTAATTGCTCACACGTATCATTTTGTGAGGGAATAAATACTTCGCGTCTCCCCTGTCTTAGAGTAGAGCCAATACGCCTCTTCGAGGCCGGGACATTCACGTTCCCGAATTTTCCAGCCTGTAAAAGTTCTATTCCAGACATGGTGTCTAATTTGACATCCGACAAGGAGTTAGGTTACACAACTTCCTTTACCAGCGAACATTACGTGTCGCTCACGTGCATTAGAACGGTTTGACCCAAAATGCCCGCCAATAGTGTCACTACTGACACTCAGTATGGTGCCACCTTGGCCGACCACACTCGGTAGACTTAGATGTGCCACTCAACGTATTTCAGGGATATTAATTCCTTGATGACTCGACCTTACGCCAACAATGTTTTAAGCATTCAGTGAATCGTTATTACAACGAGTGTCACTCGATGGAGTACGTGTCGTTCCACTTCCTTTTTGTGAGTCGGGCTCAGAATTAATGTTTTCAACATTGAAAATTATTAACTCAGGCATTCCAATGTCTATATCACTTGACAGACTCAGTCAACAATCCGCGCCAATAGCGCTTTTGTTATCTAGCAAAGGTGGGATATGACTCTCCAAAACTTTGCTGGGAATATTGCGCGTGGTGCCTAAGGTCTTAGACCTCCAGTCGATCCATGGCTCATGGCGTTCAAGACAGGCCATACCAAGGATGAGATCATACCTCGAGTCCAAATTGAGGACGAGACAGCGTTCCATACTGTCAAAGTCCAGAAACTTTATACCTAACTTCAACTAAAACTTTGGGAACAGTGACACGAGTCCCAGTCGCTAAGCGAACAGTGATTGTATCACTTCTATGCGCTTTAAGCACCTCAACGTATTGTTGACTGCCTTTTAAAGGAAATACATCGAGCATAATTGCAAAACGCTCCTGAATCAATTAAAATTGACCATGGCTTATCGAAGCCCATCACAGTCGCTTGAGTGATTTACAAGCCAGGCTTGTACTCATGCCCCGTGCCATGCGCACCGAGCTACCTTGGGGCTAGGTCCTGACTACTCTCACCTCCTACAGGTTCAAAAGAGCCTAGGTCTTCCCTAGTAAGGCGCTTCGCACCTTCTGGGTATCGACGTTTTCCCGCACTGTACCAGATTTTTGATAAAGGCAGGAATTATTTGCGTAAGTGGTTAGGTCTCGCCATTATTTACACAAATATAGCGAAAATTACGCTGATATGGCTAGGCCATTATCTAATTACCTTAAAAACGATACAGAAGAGTGCTGGACTAGCACAGAACACATACTGTTTTTCGAGCAGTTAAGATTAGTCTTATCCATGCCCCGGTCCTGGCACTGCCAAATCCAAATTGGCCTTTCATTGTCGTCTGTGACGCATCGAACTTTGCCATTGGCAGTGTTCTGTTACAAACCGATGTTGATAGGCGTGAACGTGTTATTGCGTTCGAGTCTAGACTGCTAAAAGCTGCGGAAGAGAACTACCCAGTTCATGACAAAGCGTTACTTGCGATGAAGTATGCTCTCGTCAAATTCAGAGTTCATCAATCTTTCTATAAGAGTAATAATTATTATTTTACAGGACATTCACTTTTCAAAATAAATTTTCAAATTTATTCTAATAATTATTTTTAATTAATGAATCTAACAAAATAATGTTAGTTCAGAAATATTATTTTTAAAATTAAACTTATTTACAATGTTAATCTTATTTTTAATAAATATCATTCAATCGTTACCTTTACATTATCATTAATTATTTACTTAGGTTTTAATATAATTGGTATCCAAAAACATAAAGGATTTTTTTAAATACATCTTTGTGATATGTACAGATCACGCGTCATCACGCACGGCGACTAAGTCGCCCCATCTCTCACAGAGAATGGCCCGATTGCTATCCTCTTTCGCCAATTACAACTTCGAGGTGAAGTATAAGCCCGGCAAGCGGAATGCTTTGGCCGATGCGCTATCACGCAGGCCGGATTATTAGCTCTCTCATTTAACGACTATCATGTCACCTATTCGTGAATTAATCCGTTCGGCTTACGCCAAGGATGAACAGTGTGTAGCTTTGCTACGAGCTTAAAGGAACTCGGATTCAAATATTAAATAACCGACGCGTTTTGTGCGCAAGGTTACATCGATTTTTATCGATAACAACCTTTTGCTTTATTGCGCAGACATCGCGGACCCTCCGCGCGTCGTTACTCCTCATGATGAGGATTTGAAGTACCGAATCCTCTATGCGACACACGATACTGTCCTTGGTGGTCTCCTCGGTAGAGAAAGACCTACGGCTCTGTAAGCCAGATTTACTGGTGGCCCAAACTTTATAAATGGGTCAGCACTTACGTTCGCACATGCGAAACTTGCCAACGAGTTAAAGCCTCGGTGCATGCTGCTGCGCCACTGGCAAGTCCACCGTGCTCATAGGGTGATGGGAGTCCATTAGTATGGATTATGTTTTTGGTCTACAGAAAGATTCGGCCGGGAACTCTGGCATAGTGGTCTTTGTTAACCGATTGAGCAAAATGTCACTCAGCGGCTGTGCCAGATTCCATTGATGGTGAAGGTACAGCAAGGCTGAACATCGATCGCGTGTTTGGACAACACGGTTTGCTAGCGCAATTGTCTTTGATCGGAACCCGTTTATCGGGTAAATTCTGGAAATCAATTTTTCGAGTGATTGAACCAGATTGGACATGTCTACCGTGGACCATCCGCATACCCATGGTCAAACTGAATGTGTCAATCGCGTCATTGAAGACGTTTTACGTACTGTGTGTGCTCAGACGCGAAAGCGCTGGAGCTCAATGCTCCCAGTGGTAAATTTGCGTTGAATAACGCTGTCCATGCCTCTACAGGCTATAATCCGTTCAATGCCAATGGTCCCACCTACCCACACGTTCCGTTAACGATTCCACTGCGTGGCTCAGGGCTTGGTGGGTTTATTTAGCCACAAGGCTTGCTGATAGCATCCCTGTTACCATTCGGAAACAAGTAAGCGAGTTTCTCGCGATGCAATTTAGTGTCTCAAGACATGTAACGGATACAATAGCTGATAGCCAAGACAATCAAAAAGAACAAGCAGATGCCAAAGGCAGAAGCTGTATTAATCCTTATATGGTCGGAGTCCGCGTTTTATTAAACGCTAAAAAAACTATCTACTAACTTGGTTTTCGTGGTCTTCAAGACCAACTTGCGAACGCGCTTTATTGGACCAATTACGGTCGATGCCAAGAGGGCCAAGCTTACACGCTAAATCGTCCTAGCAAGCTGCAGATACACCCAGTGTACTACGTCGGCTTGCTTAAGCCATATCAGGACCCTTCCCACGTGAACTTAAAGGCGCTTGTGCCAAGACAGCCGGTCGTTCCGCAGATTGCTGCATCCTCCCAGGATGTCCAGCTGGCTTTCTAAACGAGGTTGCTGACGCTCTAGCAGCGAAAGACGATTCTGAATCGCCTCCAAGGAGCTCTCAACCCGAGCAAGGATCTCACAAAGAAATTGCACCTCGTGCTTTAGAGTATCAAATGCTCCGCCGATGTTTCGACCCTCTCCCGCGCTACTTGATGCGCGGGGAGCCTTCAGTTTCACGTGGAGAAACTGAAGGCTCTGAGTGGCTAGGGTACTCCTCTTCTGAAAACTCTTGGGAGTTTGAGGTATCTTTTCGGCAAGATTGCCCGTTTGCCGTTGACCTTTTTAAGCTCAGGGTCAACTCGCGTCAAACAACGCTCCCACTACTATACGTGTGATAAGCTGGGTGTATAGCCTCAGTGCGGCTTCGATTCATGGTTGTACGGTCAACCAAAGCACTGAAATATCGGCTAGACTTTTTTTCGTTTTGTGGCATAAATGCCGAACGCTACTGGCCTTTGGTCTTAAGCTTGGCGAAATCGAAGCGAAGCTTCCGTTCCAAACGAACATAAGCCGCATCCGCAGACTCTCTGAGATTACAAATATTACAGAGGCGGCGGGCCGGTGGACTCAGTTCTCAAAATGATACTTCGTTTTCACTCCTTGTTTCGTTTAGAAATAAAACGATCGGAATATCCCTGGAGGTCACCGAAGCCCCACGGGCTTAATCACGTAAGCATGTCAGATACTGACTTCACGTCACAACCTTTGGCGTAAGGTATCGCTCAATCTCCTCCGGCGTCTTCGCCGGGTCACCGGAGATCCAGATGGTCAAGCTGTGACCCGCTATTTCTTCGATACGCTCGTTCGCACGAAGCGGAGTGAATATATATTCACTATGAGCTTAAGCATTTGGCTTTTGCTATCTCTGGCAGCTCGACGACGAGCTTGTTCCTCTATGATGATTGCCCGTTGTTGCTCTTCATCGAGCGGATTCGTAATGATGACGGACTCAGGATCCCGTGCCCTGCTCAATGCAGTTAAGACTTCAGCGGCACCACGTTCTGGGAACGGATTCGGGGCCCGCCGTCGTTCATCCGGAATAGCAGGCGTGTAAGAACGACGCGCTTTCTCCTCCTCTTCTGATGGAGAATGACTTTCATAGTTCACCGTTCCTATATCGTCGAGGAAGGTGCTAAGAGTCTGTGACTCACGCTTGATTGTCATGAGACAAAGGAAAGAAAAAAAACGAATGGTTAGCTGTTTAGGTTCCAACGTCAAAGAGGAAATGAAGCGAATGTTGTCACTCAGGGTCAACAGCCTGATGGGGGGGGGAATGTAATGGGGCATACATCAGTTGGAGAATTGTTGTTGTGATACATTCACTTTACTGGTAAAATATCCTTTTATCATATTCTAAAATAGAGAATTACTTGAATCCCAATTATTATGAGTAACAAATGTGGTCGCCGCCAGATCAATGTGGTGGCCAAAATCTATTTTAAAATTAGCGAGGGTTACGTTTTAGATTAAAGAATTAAATAAAGCGCAGTATCCCTTTTGATCTTAAAGCGTTAAATGCCTTTCTTAGGCCAGGGATCGAGTCCCGCTGCGGTCAACCCAGCTGTGGCTGACATTGAGATCTGATGATTGAACTTTCTCGTCGTAGTAACGACCTTGTGACGTAACGGCCAGGTGATCTGTCGGAGATAGAAGCAATTTAAAGGTATATACTCTAGGGCCCTAGTTGCCACTTGGTTCTGCAAACCCCTGAATCCCTTGAACTAGGATTCATTAAGCTTCTACGACCTTGTACAACTCACTCAGTTAATAAAGGCATTAGTTCTATAGAACTGAGAGACTCTCTGAGTCTATAAGTCTCTGACTTCAGGAGCGAGGTAGCTCCGCTACAGGTTGAAGCGTCTGTTTGTACCGTTTAAATCGGAGCTCTAAAAGAAAATGTGCGAGAAGTAGGACAATTTCTTAAAAATTGCCAAAAAATTGGGTTTAGACGAACTGCAACATCTAGAAGCAATGCGACGCTCGACACCAATTTTGAAGATTCCGATAATTTACGCTCGATTCTACGTTCGATATGACCGCAAAAGGTTAGCTATTCGAGATACAATAGGTGGAAAGGTGCAACATTACTCCATCCAATACTACTACTAAGTGAAATTAATTAATGCAACCTCCAGCTCGTATTGAATCGATTAGACTTCTTTGATGTACTAGCTGTCTATCTATTCCGTATCTTTACTCTCATTGTAGACTTTGAACTTGATTGATGGAGGCTAGTCAAAGCTCTTGTCACCTTCATTGTCGCATCTCAGCGGCTCTTTTAATTTCGGAAGCGACTTTACTAGCCGCATCGGCGGTGACCGGGGTCGAACGCTTTGTCCAACCTGAAGGAATGACTTCATTGAGAAGAAAAGCTGTTGCATGGGCTTTACTTATGCATTCTCCAGTACCAAATGTGGTGAGAATACCAGATCCTTGTGCGTACGACTGCGCAATCTCTTGTTCTGTAATTGGAGGGGTACCGTAACATTGAGCAGTCGTACGACGATTGAGATAAGCCTCCCCCAGATCTTTCGCACACAGCTTATCGCCTTGACCACGATTGATGAGGTCGGTGAACAAATCTTTGTCCGCAAACATGGGATCTATACCCAAACAACTGTTTAAGTGAACAAGAGAACCGTCGTGCTCTCCAAGTGCCCTTCTGGATAGATCACTTAGCGAGATAGGTTCCTTTAAAGATGCTGTTAGAGCGGTGACAATGGCTATATCTTGGTTAAAGACGTCAACAATGGCACGATTAATGCTTTCTCTCGTGAGGCTTTGGCCGGAATAGTTTAAGTATCCACAATTCGCGAGCGTATTGAGAGCTGGGCATGGCCCTCGGTGGTAAAGCATGGTATTGCCGGGGACTCCCGAGGCAACAGTGGGATCGGTCGGCTCACACTGGTCCATTTCGCCGGTGCTTAGCGCTGCGAGAATGGCAAACGTGAATCCGAAAACGGGAGAAACCATTCCAAAGTATGACGATCACGAACAATTGAAAAGTGAGGATTCTATACGATCGGCTGGATTTCGATGGTGCAGGCACGAAGGCAAGGAATCAGTACTGGAGCTCTTCGGAAGATGAGGCTTGAAGTTCGTGTAAATTCTCGTGCTCAGAAGCGGACCCAGTACAAAAAGAGCGAATAGGGGATTAGGAGGCTTTACAACCCAACTTCTGCTGCTCTTACGTTTTCTAAAAGAGTGTAAATTACAACAAATTTACAAGTAAAAAGCGATAACAAATCTCTGTACTTTTGTCGTTTCTGACATTAATTAATTTAACACTGTTACCCGTTTTTGCATAAATTGGTTCTGTTTATAACATTACCCTTCATAGCTCACATCCGGATTTGATTCCCGAAGGGGAACGGTTTCTCGTCGTTTTTGGTAATCATATTCGGACCAATATATATCCGGCGCATCCACACGAAGCTTTCACACAGTCCTGTCCGTCTTTGTGGCGTAAAGGCTTGTCTTCATTGCAACTATAATTTAAAATTGAGCACAGGAAATAATAAAAAAGCCGATAAAATTGTCATTTTATTTAGAAGTCAAATCTACTAACAGATTTTTGTAACTAGCAAATAATTTCACAAGAAATGAGACAAGCAAAAGATTCCGACAGACCAGCAAATGAGCTTTTTACTCCGACTCGCGCACTGCCTTTCTATTTTTGAGCAAGAATTTTTAGAATAGTAGACGCTAAATACGATAGCGAGCAGACTGGCCATGCTGTCAAAAAGAAGCCATCCCAAGTGTAGTGGGTTGTGCCTTTTCTATGGCGTCACTTCTTTGGGTGTTTCTATCTAAAATCTAGAACACCAACGAGTGGCTGCTTTATATGAGAACTGAGATTAACAGTCCTCACTACGCGACGCGACTTGATTTGATTGAGACTGCCGCTTCACCGCTTCAAATCTATCGATCCTAAGCATCTGGATTGTCATGAATTTTCTTGCTGTGGCACTCGTCACAAAGTCATCTGCTCTATCGATTTTATTTTCATACGAAAAGGTTGACCTATTTCCATGTGGCTTCGTGGCGCATTCATTTTCGAAGTGTGCGTGCGACACAGCCCATCAAAGACGCACCTCTACTTTAACAAGGGTAAGTAAAGAATCTCGGTATGCATTGTATATCAGAGGGAGAGAGTTCACTTGCGGTCCTGACCGTAAGTGAACTAAAAAAATCAGACAGGTCTGACTTTCTTAAAGGGTGCCAATTTAAAATCCTCTATCGTGGGTTGTGAGATTTGTAACGCATATCGGGCAAAATGTAAAATGGACTTGTTTATGTATCTCTAATTTTCTTAGGATGCTACCACGCATGTTCGTCGTCGGGTTCAAAGTGAGCCCATCGGCCTTTGAATTCCGAAAGATGTCGCTCGCGATCGGACTAGCCGTCTCTGAGCCATTTGCCGTGCAGGAAGTATCGTCGCTGCAAGGACATATTTTTTTCGCACTGTAAAAATATCCTATACTGTACATTCGTTCATGATGTAGATCAATTTGCAAACGCAATGTGTGTGTTTTAATTTGTGAGCTTGGGGCATGCAAAACCATTTGGAAAGTAAAAACGATTAAGTAACGCAGTCTCCAGCTTTGTATTCGAGTAATAGGAGTCCTTGTATCGCTCGGGTCTACTCGTTGGCAGCTTCTGATGCAAGTTCAGCAACACCATGAGGACACCATCTGAAAAGCGCTTTGGCGCACATGTGTCTGATATAATCCTTCCGATAAGAAGGATACTGTATTTTGTGATGTTTTCGTATTGGTCACCAAACTAAAAGCTATCTTCCAAAATTAATAAGGCCCCGTTCAAAACGAATAAATACGACTCAATAATGTTTTTGTAATGACTATAAACACAGCCTTTATGTAAGCGGTAATATTTGTGGTCCACTTTCCTTAATTTTCTTAAACTTTCTTACAATCGTGAAGGTCTACCTTGCAGTTCTTCATCCCAGGGTCTGCCATCCATCATTACGAGATCTGGTACCATGAATCTTCTCGTCGTTGTGCTCCACTCTAGAAATACATTGACGCTGGGCACAGAATTTCGAAAATGTGAAGGCTTTTTCTGGGCCCCGCTACTGTCAGCTTTTGCTTACTTTAAGTCCACGATAAATTGTATCAATCGATATATATATTATCAATTCCAACAACCATGTTGAAGCTTAGGAGCTAGCAATGTAAATTTAAATAAATATATATTTCTTTGTTTCGCACGTCCTTTATTTTGTGGTTTTCTGAAGGCTCAAATATTTTTGAAAGGACGATCTCTATTGGAAATAGCGACGAAAGCGGACCATTTTAGTAAACGTCTAAATGCAACTGTGTTTGCAACTGTGTTTGAAACTTTGCCCTCACGCTTGCAGAAGTCAAATACGGCAACTGGTCTTCCCAACACTCCATATCACTAGTGCTGCGGATGTAACGGGCCAAAGCTGCCCTAATGTTACACAGTCTCCGTTAAGTACGCTTTGTGTACTGAAGGGGATTGTCGATTACTTAAGTGAAGTAATTAGACCCACCATTTATGTGTGGTTCACATTGTGAACCCCCGCCCCTTGTGTATGTGCTGCGGATGTAATGGGCTAAAGTTGCCTTACGTTACACATTCCCCGTTAAGTAAACTTTGTGTACTTAAGCGCATGGTCAATTACTTAAGTGAAGTAAGTAGACACACCACTTGGGTGTGGTTCACATTGTAACCCACCCTTGTGTATGTGATAAACAAGGGTGTATTCACATTAGGAGGATAGACGGCTAGTGTAACGGGGCACTGAGACTTGTACTGTTTCAGTACAAGTCCACTTCACACTGCTTCAGATGTGAGTGGTGCATCTCGTTAGGTGACGTACACTGTACGTATAGAGGAAGACTTCTCTTAAGGCAAGTTAGCTTAAGAGTGTAAAATGAAAACTGTATAAATATAGTTAAGTGTCTTGTTAATCTATCATTGTAAATGCTGACTTAACTATAAACTAATACTAAACATGTAAATGAATTCTTATCTATCTTATCTCGTAACTCTCTTTGATTACTTCTACAGCTGATTAGTCTGCGGAATAAATAGACATAATGGTCTATACCTATTTATGGATAAGAATTCAGGAAATTACTATTTAAAGTAATTTCCTCCAAATATTATCTACCTTTTGGATAATATTAATTAACAACCTTTTAGTGTTAATTTCATGTAACGATACACCCCGTTACATCACCCCTCCCTTAAACGACAATCACTCTGA
>NC_090626.1:92587-113675 GCF_004359215.1 Bremia lactucae
CTGTCTAAGTTGGACAGTAATGCCAGGATTGCATCGTTTCCTACGGTCGAACTCATTCGTTCAACCGCACTCCTCTCTAGGTCACTCAGAAAGGAGTAGCTTTCACGGGAAACGTGATGCGTATTCCCACTACCATCTAACATATCCATGTTAAATGTGGAAACTGTGGTCCTTGGACGGACTACAAAGTGCTACCAGGTGTATCGGAGCACTACGACTTGTACTGTTACAGTACATGTCCACTTCACACTGCTTCAGTTGCGAGTGGTGCCTTCCGTTAGATGACGTACACTGTACGTATAGAGGAAGACTTCTCTTAAGACAAGTTAACTTAAGAGGGTAAAATGAAAACTGTATTAACATACTTAAGTGTCTCTTAATCTATCTTTGTAAATGCTGACTTAACTATAAACTAATACTAAACATGTAAATGAATTCTTATCTATCTGATCTTGTAACTCTTTGTGATTACTTCTACAGTTGATTAGTCTGCGGAATAAATAGACATAATGGCCTATACCTATTTATGGATAAGAATTTAGGATATTACTATATAAAGTAATATCCTCCAAAAATTATCTACCTTTTAGATAATATATTAATTAACAACCTTTAAGTGTTAATTTCATGTAACGATACACCCCGTTACAACGGATGACCAGTGCGTGGCTTTGCTTTACGCTCTCGGCAACAAGGAGTTTCGAGACTCGGACATACTCAAATTGTTGGCTCGAATGAGAGCAAGCTTACATCAATATTTTACCGATAAGGGTCTTTTGTTCTATTCGACTGATGCCGCGGATTTTTCGCACATCGTAGTTCCTGACGCTTACGAAAATTTTCTGAAAATATCTTATTAAAATATGACGTATAAAAGAATAGTTATGAAGTCTATAACAGAAATAATAAATTTTATTCCCTATGAGAAGAAATAATAAAGAAGTATAAAATTAGGGACCCAGCCTACGCACCAGTATGACTGCTCGAAGGGCAAAGAAATAAGCCCAATTTATCACATGTACGTAACAAAAAGTGACAATATTTTACTTTGCAAGCTCTAGAAATTATCGAGCAACCAAATATCAGGAGTCTTCTATAATACGCCGAACTAATCAGCTCGTTGGGCACTGGCAGCAGCTCGCTGCCGCACAATCAATAGAAGAAACACCAGCAAAAGGACGACCAGCACGGATATCATCGCCAAGAGCCACGTGTTCCAGTGCGTGGAGTCTTCCCCAGCAAGCTCTTCTCGATACTTTTGCGCCCAATTGGGCACAATCATCAAGTCCGGTCGTTGCCGATAAAGCTCCTCTTTCTCAGGAGGTGTTAGCCGTCGCATCATCGACCGTACCAATTTCTTTCGTTTTTTCTTGCTCCGTGGCGTCTTTGGCTCGTCACACTTGCTTTTGAAATTTAAAATAGGCGGTCGAGCGCTACTATTCTCTTCGTCCATGATTAATGAAAGCGATTCCGGACTACTATCGCTCTTATCTTCAATAAACTCTTCATCGTCATCTAAAACATCTTCATGCCATTGAATGCCCATTTTAGTCATAGGCTGATGCATCTGCGTAAACTTCTTGTTGGATTCCAAGGCAGCAGCCGAGTAGACAGAAATCCGTTTCAAAGCGGGTTTCAAAGGAGGAGTTCGAAAACGTTTGGTATCATTTCGCAGCGCATCAGGCGATAGCTGCAATCCGTCTCCATCCGTATCCGGATCGTCTAATTTCGACATGCCCGTAATAGGAGAAGATCCAGATAATAGATTGTATTCTTTTTTTTCTGCCCCTATTAGATGTTTGGCTCGTTGAAAAGACGTGACAAAAGCACCGCTAATGATCCCCACGGCTTCAACGGCCGAGAATTTTGTCGTCGTCGCTCCTTTCACGTCTTTATCAAGATGACGCATCTCTTTCACTTCGTTTGCAATGACCTTGGCACGACGATGTGCCACTTCCATCGCATGTCGCGAGACTTCGGGAGAAAAGAGCGTCGGGTCCACGTAATCGCGTTCTTCGATCGGCAATTTTTGGGTCAACATGCGTAGCGGAGGTAATTGGGGGTTCTGATGGCTATTTCGATGTTGTGTACCGGTGCTCTGTCCATTACTTGTACCGCTATTGCTCAATGTTCCGTCGCCGATTGTAGCGCTGTCTAACACAGGGACACAGATCTCAGCAGTCTCCTTTGACGGCTTGAGCACTTCAGGCTGTACAATTTGAGACTTGATGCTAACCACGTCCAAAACCGTCGTGTCGGACGCCGCGGCTACGGTACCAGGCGCGTCATCACTCAATGAGACCGTCTCCATGTACAGACTGGGCAATGTCGTCATAGGCTTCGTCAGAGCGACAATTAGAACCGATGTATGGAAAGATGGAGTACAGCGGTAGTACGCGTGATAGAAATGTATGCGTTTGACTGAAGATAAGGACGAGAAGCCGACGGACCGCGGCCAGACACGCGACTGTAATGCCGTGCGCTCGCCAAGTGTGGGAGAGCTGTGCAAATTATAGAACCGCCTCCCAGAATAACCTCGTTTGAGTGCCTTCAAGCTCTAACCGTCAAAATAAAGGAGTACATGCCTAAACTCTATTACCACGAAAATTAATAGCCCTTCGGAGATGTTTAAGATAACGACCACCAAGATGTGGCGTCTGAATCCTATCTCGAACACTATCACAGCAGAACGTAGGCGATTGAGTCGCCAAGAGTTCCCCCAATCATTGTGCCAATGCCGGGACGCACGACTGTACCCATTGCCGCGCCAACGCCGCCCGTGATGACGGCAAGCACGGAGCGAGACGCATTGCGACTCGTGTTTGACACGAAGGTAGAGACAAGGCTTTCGTTCTTGCTTTCAATGCTCTGAATACCCTCCTCAATCGACCGTAGTTTCGTTGGAGACTTGATGCGTGCTTTTCTTGACTTAAAGTGTCGATACAAAAAGATGACGAGCTGCAGCGCCTATACGAAGTATATAAGTCATAAATAACCTTCCATAATTAATACCTACTGGCAGTGTAACCAACGTACCTCTTCGACAAAAAAGATGGCCAAATGGCCCAGCATATTAGCACGCATACCCGTTTTAATCATCAACGCCGCTGCAGTCACTCTGCTTGATGTACGCACGTACTTGCGCATTGCCGACTTGCTAATGTCTACAATATTTATACATATCGCATTCATCAGCGTAAAAGAGCAATCAAGTCCGACAGCATTGACCGACCTTTGATAAATTTGCTGACGATTCGAGGGTGGCAGAAGCACAAGGCCACTTCCTCGAGCGATCGCACGCATGTGGTGATACTGAGCGATTTGCCAAAGATTTGAGCGCTGGCGATGCAGAATTCGTCAATCGAGGGAGGAACAAATTCTGCATTGTGCCCGATCACAGCATCAACGTCTTCAAATTCGTCCTCGCTTGACTCCTCGTCCTGATACTCCAGGTCCAGCGAAGCCACGTATGCATTAGCGACCAATAGACTTTGCGTGGCTACTGAGCGCACAGCAAGGATAGCCACATCCTTGGGGTAAAAATGCTTAAAAAAGGGTTTCTTGTCCACCAAATAGTAGGTCTTCTGAGCCTGTGACTCTAAGGTGGCGACAATGCTCATGGCTACTGCAACTCACCTCTTCTAATGGAAATACATAGGAAGGAAGTTAATAAATCACACGACATACGTGGATTTTTTAAACTCGTGTACGCACCGCTGGCTTCCTTAAGCGTCGCGGCACAATATATTCGAGGGGCTAGATCCACGATAGCGAATTAAGTAAAATATTTATGGTCAGCGATACTTTAATTATTGTAAAAGTAAAAATCTTGAAAAATAATGATGTAACAACCTTAGCTCATGGACTCGGCAAGTATCGCGCAAGTTTTCCGTCGCGGCGCATGCGCTGGTCGCGTTGCTCTTGTGACTGGCGGTGGATCAGGTATTGGCCAGGAAATAGCTCTTAAACTTGCCGAGTATGGTGCCAAGGTTGCGATCTTTGGCCGCCGAGCGAGCACGTTGCAAAGCACCGTGGTGATCATGCGCGAGCGTGGCGTGGCCGACGAGGCGTGTATGTTCGTGCAAGGTGACGTGCGGTCTACTGAAAGGGCCGAAGAGGCGGTTAAACAGGTAGTAAACCGCTTCGGAAAGCTTGATGTGCTAGTCAATTGTGCGGCTGGCAATTTTCTTGCGCTGGCCGAGAAGCTATCTACGAACGCCTTCCGCACAGTCATGGAAATCGACGCAATTGGCACTTTCAACATGAGCCGTGCGGCATTCGAGTCACTAAAACGCAGTGGTGATGGACGTATAATTAACATCACAGCCACATTACAGCGTCCGGCCACGTGGTACCAGGTCCATGCGTCGGCGGCTAAGGCCGCGGTGGACAGCTTAACGCGCTCGCTCGCATTAGAATGGGGACAGTATGGAATTCGCGTGACTGGCGTGGCTCCAGGGCCTATTGGTGATACGACAGGATTGGCTAAGCTTGGAGGTGATTTGAATTCAGAAGAGAAGAAGAAAATCATAACGAGCACTGTTCCTCTTGGCCGTGTTGGCGCCAAGACGGATATTGCAGCGGCGGTGCTGTACTTGGTGTCACCAGCGGGAAGTTTTTTGTCGGGAAACACTACAATTGTGGATGGGGGACATTATCTTTACAAGATGCCCATTATGCCTCGAAAAACACTCGAGCGTTGGTCCAAGGAGATGGAGAAAAAGTCACGCTTCGTGAGCGACTCCAAGTTGTAAAAATACTTTATTTTTAGTAAAGTTAACAACTTTCATAGCTAAATTTTAAAGAAATGTGGATAATGATTGATGCTACGATGCGATTGTTAAATGCGGAGAATGATTGAAATTGTCGTAAACTTCTTGTGAATGGTTAAGAAACTTTATTAGTGCGGCATGTAATTAATTCTATGCAGAAGAATTTATGATGCTAAAATCGACAGAATGAGTAGCAAGTTACGTCTGTTGTGGCCTTCAAGCTTGTGCCTCAAATGTTTTCGTAAAGGCCTAGTGATGGCTGTAGTCGAACTTGCCATGAGTGCGTTTCCAAAAGTTGCTCTTTTCCTTGTCCTCTTGGGTGGCGCCACGAGTAGGAAGAATGCCACAAATCACCCAGGCAGCTCTGTCGAACGTCGTGATAAAAAAAGCGTTAATGACGACGACTTACAAGAGTAACAAAATTTGAGCACGTACACGCCAGCGATGAGAAAGGGTTGGAAATGAGCGCGTTTCGACTCGTGCAACAGAAACTTGGTATACGGCAGCTTGTGCCATTTCACGGCCTTCTTAGCAACAGCGTCGGTCATTCTATAATGTGAGGTAGCTTTGGGGGGTCAAAAGTAGGAATGTGGCATATTTCCTTGGATAACCGTTAAATCGGAATAAAGGGGTGACATAAATTCACATAACTTTTCCTCTTATGTTGCATAATGTGCTCAAATAGCATCACGTTACCTAAAGTAATTATTTTCACAAACACTACAACCTTAATACGAATTTCATAAGCGAGACAGATAAGCGTGGAGGCTGAAAAAGCAGGTCGCAAAATGAGGATACAACGACGCTAGCTCGTATCTTTAATTTATCGGAAGACTTTTGACGCCCAAGTCCATTACGATTTTAATGACACTCAGACGATAGGCTCACAATGTCTAGTCACGCTGTTTGCTAACGCACAATCTAGTAGTCCTCTCCACCAAACATGTCAATGCCACCACCCAAATCCTGAATGCATGGAAGAGTTAGAGACGTATGAGCTATGAGAAATTTAATAGCACAACAAAACCAAACTTACAGCTGCATCGTCTTCTTCTTCCTTTGATTTCTCCACCACCTTCTCATCTACCTCACAGGATGATCCAGTAGAAGGACCTGTAGTGGAAGGAGCGCCTCCAGCAACAGCTCCGCCAGACGAAATGATTTCAAGAACTTTGCCCTCCTTCGATAAAAGTGACGAAAAGAGCGTAGGCCAGTAAGGCTCTACTTCATTGCCAGAAGCCTGCACAATTTGCTCAATGGACTGCGACGTGATTTCATGCTCCGCATCAAAGAGAATCATAGAGGCGTATGCCACGCATAGTTCATCGTGCTGCTCCTTCGAGATCGTCGACATTCTTCCGCTTGAGCTTCCTGCAAATAAATGCCCCGCGTCTCGAAAGTATAAGGCTACTGGTTGGCAGCTATCGACTTCGGATAAGTTCGATTCGTGTTTGGCACACAAAGCTACCTTTTTTAGGATCTAAAAAAAATAAGCACGGCTACTCATTTTACCCTCTCAAACTTTATTCATTTCGACCCAAGCTTTAGAAACCGGCAACAATAACGCAGCCAGGAAAGTAGCCGCGCGCGCGCTCCTTTCATCTGCTTTCTTTACGAATCTGTAGCGCTACAGCCATGCAAAATAGCAGCGAGACGACTTTCGCATCCGTGAATGATGGTAAGGAGAATCGCATGCCTCGTCTTTGCTCGACGCCAGGCCACCGCAATGACACAAGGAAGTGCCTCCGTCGACAATCATTCCAACCTACAACTCGCGAGCCTACAACATCCGATACCGAGCTTTTCTCTACTTCTTCCATTCTTGGAAAACGTTCAGCGTCGTATACTTCACCAGAGAGCGAGTGTGAGCGAGACAGAGACACTCTACTTGTGTCCAATGCGGTCACGCACTTTGAAGCACGAGCCGAGGTGCTCCATGCCGACACACTGGAGCTTGAGACCAATATTGCTCGTACTGGGTCTTCAGTCCTGCTTTTAAACGACTCTTGTTCCAGTGGACAATTGGACTTTGGCACAGTGGCGCTTGGGAACCGTTCCAGTCGACAATTGACGCTCCAGAATCCTAGTGACATTCCAAACATACGCGTCAAATACAATGGGTACAGTATCAAGCCCTACGCATCGGACAAGTTACGATTTAAATGTGATTTACATGTCTGTGTCGTCAAGGCGTTCAAGTCAGTACCCATGCGGGTGACCTTTGAGCCTTTACCAGTAGACGTTGGAAAGGTCGTAACTGCTGTGCTCAAGTTTCTTGTCAATGACCAGACGACGCTCCAGTGTCGAGTTACTGGTCGTGTGTTGCCTCGCGAAAACTCGCGCGTGGAGTTGATAGAGAATGATACGCACAGACTCGGCGACAAACGCTCCTTATCCGTGTCGATGGCCATGCCAAATAAAAGGACAAAAACAATGGCGACAAAGCCGTTAACCAAGTCTTTAAAGCGTGCAGTAGGATCGACGGGATCGTGGTGGAAAAAACGACAGAAAGGGTATGATGTGACTTGGATGAATAAACAGACCGAGGCATTTATGAAATGGATGAATTACGTGCTTTTGAAGGACCGAGTGGGTCAAGAAAGTGTCGGGAACATTCAGGAAAATGGTCTGAGAACCGAGTTTACGTCTTTGCGTGTGCTGGTGCAAAAACGCATGGAAGAGATGTGGATTTTAGCGGCGAGGGCGTTGTATCGGTCAGAACAATTACAAGATCTCTTGTTTGCGTTACAGGATGAAATTGGGAATCAAAGGCTTGTCTTCCGTGCCGATCGTCCTGTATATGCTGACGTGGGCTTACAAGAGGAGCTATTAGAGCTTTTAAATCGATATCATCCAGTGTGGCTCTGTTTAGGGCTCTATGCTGTGCTTGGGACGCGAGTAATGCAAGCGGAAAAGTGTTTGCTGCGCACAATCTTTCGAACTCCTTATGGAACAAAAGCAAAGAAAGACGACAAGATGCCGCTAGTATTACGACGAGTGATTCTCAAGCATTTGGTGAAAGATGAGAATGTGGCGCAGAATTATCGCTTGGTGCAGAATCTTAAAACACCGCTGGATGGATCCACGGCAGACCGTATGGATGGAGGCAATGCATTTGTCAACACCAAGAAACACATCAATGGGCGTGAGTATTTCGATTCGTTAACTCAATCATTTATGCTTAAATATTTGATGCTTGTGCTGTTTCTTGACCGTGTGATGGAGCACAAAACTGACACGTTTGAGCAACTCCCTTGTCTTTTTCGAAAATCGTCAAATGTGGCTTCTCAAGACAGTGACAAAAGCTGTTTTGATGGCAAAAGCGGGGTTAAAACATCGCAGGTCTTTGTGACGGAATTCTGTCGACTCTTTTTGGCTAGTGAAGGACGAATCGACAAGCATTTAAAACAAATTGGCTACGAAGTGACGTATGAGCAGACGGCATTAGACGAAGTTGATTTAGAGGTAACGGATCTAACGACGGACTTGCGCGATGGCATTCGACTGGCCAAGCTCATGGAAGCTTTAACGAATCGACCAACAGCTCGGGATAAAAAGACAAAAGGCACGACACGAGGATTGTCAACGTTTTTGCGAGTGCCGGCCCTCTCGCGCTTGCAAAAGATTCATAATGTGGAATTGTGTCTTTATTTTTTGCAAGAAAAATGCGGTACGAGTGTGCTGAAGACACTTCAACGGAGCACTCGCACAGACGATCGATTGTACGGTCGCGTTAAAGTATCTTCCTCTGGATTTGCTGGCTTAGAGGGCAAAGTGAATGAAAAGCGTGTGGGAATGCTGGCCAAGACCATTGTGAGTGGCCATCGTGAAAAGACGTTGGCCTTATTGTGGACTTTAATTAGTTCATTTCAGCTACAGTCGCTTGTGGATGCCTCGAGGATGCGACAAGAGATCGCCACGGTGATTAAACGAATGAGTTTTCATGCAAAGGAATGCTTTGATCGTCAGCAGGAGCAAGCGCCATTAGGATGTACCTACGAACATGAAAGCTACTCGCTCTTGCTAGAATGGTGCCGAGCCGTATGTGCCAATTATGACGTCTCTATCCATGACTTTACGAGCTCATTTGCTGATGGAAAGGCCCTTTGCTACCTCCTACACTACTACCATCCAATGTTGCTATTAAAATCCGATGTATTACCGACGACTTGTGACGTCAAAGAGACTGACGCAGAATCAGTGATAACGACGGAGCTTTTGGCGAACGAGCAGCAGCACTTTACGCTTGTAAATGATCGCATTAAACAGCTTGGACAGGTGCCAGTTTTGATGCCCCAGGATTGCAATAGTAAGAATCCACCAGAAGACAAGATGGTGGTCACGTTTGTGTGTTACTTGCAGTCTCGTTTAATGGAGTCGTGCAGTGAAATTAATGCTGCGTCGCGATTGAAACGATGGTGGCAAAGTCCGTGGATACGATTGCGACTGTATCGAAATAAAACGAATAGTGCCCGTGTTGTGCAGCGCTTTTGGTACACCTCGAGTCAAAAGCGACTAGCAATTCGTCAGTGTCGTAAACTCTTGCGAGCCGCATCAGTGGTAAAAGCTACCGTGCAAATGTCGACGGCTCGAAAGCGCTTTCTACGGCTTCGTCGTTCTGTGCTGACGCTTCAGCGGATTTTCCATGCGCGTTGTAAATCTAGATTTTATCTCAAGGCAGCTACATGTATTCAAACATGCTGGCGGAAGCATCTGAGGTGGAGGCACGAGAAGGATCGACATACAAAACACGATTTAAGTGCACAGCTTGGGAAAATGAGGGCAAGTTGTGTTGTGATTGAGCGTGTGTGGCTGCAGTATTTGTCAAGGGGAGGAGCTCGTCTTGTGCGGCAGCAAATGCTTGCTGACTGGCACGCTGCTGTCAATCGAATTCAAGTGTGTTGGCGACAGTCTTACGCTCGTCAGGCGGCACGGATGAAACGTCAGCAGTTGTGGCAACAACGGTCGCAAGCGGTTCGAACACTTGAGCGAAGATGGTTAGTATTTCAACACCACCGACGAGAAATGCAGAGGCTTAAGGCACTGCAACGGTTTAACGAAATGATGCGCGAGAAGAAACATGAAAGATGTCGACGCGAGCTGCAGCGACGAGTTGAGACGCGTGCAGTCACATGTATTCAAAAGCATTTCCGCATCTTTATGTGGTGCAAACGCGAAGCTGCTGCGACGAAAGTGGCTAGTGTATTCCGGTGTAAAAGACAGCAGCTGCGATTTCAAGAGATGCGACAAGCGACGATAAAGCTTCAGCATAATGTTCGTGCATGGCGGCAACAGCGACTATTGTTGGCGTTGACGCAATTTTACAACCGACTTCAGTTGTACAATCGTAGAATGGTACTTGAAGCCCAACGACGAGATGTTCAGGTAAAGGAATTGAAACATAAAGTGGGGACGCGCGCGGCATGCTGCATTCAAAAGAAGTATCGAAGCTATCAGTGTATAAAGCAGAATGTGGCTGCTACACAGATCCAAACGTTGGTGCGTGGGTGGCACTTAAAGACGTGGTATCGGACCTGTCGTTACAGCGCTTGTGTAATTCAGCAGAATGTACGTGTTTGGCGTCGTCAGCGTCAACTCTGTGCGCTACAATCGTTTTACAGCATGCTTTTGAACTATCGGCGCTTGCAAAGAGAGGAAGAGGAACGACTGGAACAAATTCGTCAGGATCGATTAGATCGCCTACAGAAGAAGTTGGCTCACCGTGCAGCTCGTCGAATCCAAGCAGTCTACAGCGTGTATGTCTTTCAAAAGCGAACAGTAGCAGCAACATTGATCCAAGCAGTCGTTCGTGGATATATGAACCGACACCAATACGCTGTAACTTGGAATCGTGTCGTTGTGCTTCAGCGTGCATTTCGGTCATGGTTGGTACGATCAAGATTTTGTCGAGCATTGTATCGGCACCGTGCCGCTGTAAAAATTCAGAAGTATGTACGTGGGTGGGTTTCTCGCCGTTTTCAGTTTGATTTCTTTACGTTTCAGGCACAATTGCAGCGCTTGCATTTGCTCATTTCGTGCTGGCGAATTGAATGGTGGTATGCAGAGTGTATACGGAAATACCAACGCAAGCGCACGTTGATGGTCCGAGCTCATTGGAGGCACATAAGCGCAGGTCTATGGCAAAAACGTAGTACACAAGTTCAACGAATCGAAACGTGTTGGCGGTTGCACCGTTTTAAACAGGCTCTTAACGCACGTATTCAGATAACACAAGCAAGAGGGGCTGCAGCACAGTGTCTGCAGGTGTGGTGGCTAACTATGAAATGTACGTGGGCTGAACGGGCTCGACGAAATGAAGAGTGTCGTCAACGCAAGATAACAGCGATGGCGTTGGCCTTGGCTCGAGCACGTGCAGAGCGGCTCGTTGCGTCGTGGCTGATTGAGTATGTAGTAGATCCGTATCGGCAACGGCACGAGTATCTGGTGGCTGTGCGTCGACTTCAGGCTTGGTGGCGTGGAATGTGGGTTCGCTTACGTCAGTGCAGTGTTGAAGTCACCCAGCAGCGACAAAAGTTGTCAGGAATGCGTCTGGTTGAGCAAGATGCGAATTCGTTTTCGAAGCATCCACAGGCTTTACGAGTCAAGGTTTCGGATCGTGGCGAGAGAAGAAAATCGATCGAGCCATCTCAAACATTGGGATCTCGACTCGACACAGCTCTTCATATGCTTTTACATGGCAAGCGACTTCAAGACATGCTTTTTGCAAGCCATACTATCGAAGTGTGCACGCGCTACTCGCGAGAATGTTGTCACAAGTGCGTTCAGCTTCGAATTTCATCAACGATTTTTGAAGCAATTCGCGGATTAAATCGAAGTCGACCACACGTGGAGCTTTTACATCAGCTCTTGCTTGTACTGAAAAACTTGACACGATACCGACGCAGTGCAGATCGGCGGAATATGGCGTTAGATGACTCCAAAGAACGACTCGAGGTGGACTTGCGTGCATTGGATACGCTTGTGGATCTACTTCATATTCATCGAGACATGCACCACGTCTTTGTTCTCTCGGCGACTGTGATCACGTATTATCTCGAACGGCTGCGGTTTTTTGTTGATACAAGCCCAGAAGCGTTCGAGAGCTGGAATGAAGCCGAAAAACGTCTGACTGGGCTGCAAGAACTTTTGAAAAGAAAGTTGGCACTGTTCAACGCCACTGCTTCGTTTCGACGTGTCGCGTGGCTTCCAGAGACTTCGAATGCGACCAATCTCATGCGGAAGATGGATCCGAAGACAGCGGTTGCTACAATAAAACAACTCACTGACTTGGTTCATCGGTAGCAGTAAAAAGATTTCTTTACTTTGATTTGTTGAATCTCAAGCGATCAAGTTTCTCAGAAGATTAAAACTGAATTGATGACAATTTGCTCCGACTTATGTGGACGCTCTATCATTGCCGTGCAGCACTTTCATGAAGGCGCCTGATAATTTGCAGTTCAAGACAGATTCTTAATGTAAGTTTATAAAACGTTAATATATTTTGATGTGACTGTGCTCCAGATGTTTTATATAACAATCGTTTGATGCAGTGCAAGGCAACAAATTTTTACGTATTTCATTGATTTAGCATCGCATTGTCATCTTAATTTTAGGTGTGGCGTCCGTTAAATCAGAGCTTCGGCTACAGCTGTCTCCTCAATTTTAGGTCGAATACATTTTTGGTGACGCTAAAGTCAAGTAATTTTGACATCGAATTGTCGAGTAATCTTTGTAGACTACAAATTGCTGCAACATGATGTAAACGTGGTGTATCGTTACATGAAATTGACACTCAAAGGTGTTAATTAATATATTCTCTAAAAGGTAGATAATATTTGGAGAATATTACTTTACATGGTTTTATTCTAAAATCTTATCCATTGGTAGATATAGACCATTATATCTACTTTCTCTGCGGTCCAGTCAGCGCTGGGCGCGCGCAAAGAGAGAGACAAATTAGTACTAAGTAGATAGACAAGAAGAACTTAATTATATTAATACAGTTTTTCATTTAACCCTCTTTAAAGCAAGTATCTTAAGGAGAGTCTTCCTCTGCATGTATTAGTGTACGTGAATTGACGTGAGGCACCACTCGCACTGAAGCAGTGCGAAGTGGACTTGTACTGAAGCATTACAAGCCGGCAGTGCCCCGTTACATGTTGCAAGAAAAACATAAATCTTGCTAGAATATTATGCACACAACCTAGTCCCAGCAACTCCTTTTGAAATTCTAACTTTTCCCTGAATAAAATTGCTGTTGTTAAAGCGCATACATAGAATGTGTAGCAAATGCAGGGCTCCAAAAGTAAGTTTCGTTATCACGTTTAGCTTTTTTTGGCTGATTAGTAGCACTTTAAAGTTCCGAGTCTTTGTATGTATGATAAGGAAAATTCGCAATTTTGGCAGCCGTACAAGGAGATTTTAACGGATAAGGGGGTCAGAGGATGATCCTTTGATTGGTCAAGCCTTGCCAACTTCTGCCACAATATCTCTTCAGCCCTCTCACACCTTTGCCGCGCTGCAACTTGAAGCGGTAAACGTAATTTTTCCACGGACAGCTTAAACATGCCGCGGGTTTTCAAGAGAAATTTTTCTCGACGCGGATGCTGCAAGCCAAAGCTGATAAGCGCCAGGAACTCAAAGAAGTTGGTTAGTGACGTGTGTTCACCTTGTTGTCTCTCGACATCACAGAAATACTTATCCTGTTGGTTGTGGAAGACGGAGACACCCAGGTTGCAGGCACCGAGGACGAGGACGAATGGCTTGCTATTGGCGGCTACGATGTGGAACCGGACACTCTCACGGTTGCAAAGCTATTTGCTTATGAGCAAGTGCGAAGAAACCAGCGTCCAACCCACGATGTACAGCGGGCTCTTAAGGCGGACGTTCTTCCGGAAGCAAGCGGCAAACAAGCAAGCTGCGAAAGAAGTTCACAGTGCTAGGTATGTAGAGTCCGTGTGACTTCATCCTAGGCATGCCATGGTTGTCAAAGTACCAACCATGAATAGACTGGCGTACACGCACAGTTGCGAACTCTACGCAGGATACCGGAAAGGATGAGCTCCTGCGAGAGGCGTATGCAACTGATGTCGTGTCGAACACAGTTGAGGGTGCGGTGCATTGACGGGATGTCATACGCCACCAATTCCTACCCAGCTCGTTGAGATTGGGTTAGTAAATAGGACGATGACAAGTAGTCATGCGTCCGAATGTCCTGCACAGTGCCGAGATCCTGAGGCAGTAGACGACGAGCTGACAGGAAGTCAAGCGTCGCATGAACCGGTGCAGGGCCTAAAGCGTGGCGCAGTTGGAAGGGGTGCGTTAGCCAGGAAAGCAACGGCATCCGCTTCCCAGTCAAAGGTCGTGGTGACTGGACGAACTAGTACTCGACAGGTTAAGACGATCAAAGGTACGTCTAAGAGTGACCTTTGGTTCCTATTAAAGAGGGCGGGCCTTCGAACATGGTGTTCGAGGCCGTCAAAGACTAAATTGCGGAGGCATCTTCACTTGAGGTGCTCCGGCAAGTATTTTACTCTGCCGAGGAGATAGTAAATCTCCCGGAGATGTCGTGGGATCTGTTCCTTGCCGAATTAAAGGAAGGAAAGATCCACGAAATAGTCACACCAGTTCCAGAAGAGAACTTGGCGGACTGCTGCTCGTCGTCCACAATGGACGAGAGCGTCCTAGAAACGGACAAAAAGAAGCGGTACGCTGCTCAAGGCTGGGATGCCTTGAGAGACAGTCCGTTCTTTGAGGTTCTGTGGAAACATCGTGATGTGATCCCAGAAGAAGTGCCGAGCCGCCTACCAGCAGATAGGGGCATCGGGCACGAGATAGACCTCGAACCTGGCACCAAGTATTGTGTGATCAGGCAATGGCTGTTACCGAAAGAACAAGTCCATTTATCGATGAGTTCTTCGACAAGCGAGCCAAGGCGGGACATGTGCGTGAGAGCAAGTCGCCTCACTGCAGCCCGACCTTTTGTGTGCGTAAAGCCACAGGTGGATGGCGCGTAATATATGCTTACAATAAGCTGAATACGGCGACCATACCGGCGCAAACGCCAATTCCGCGTAAAGATGTCTTGTTGAACTCCATGGGAAAGTCAACTATCTTTTCCGCGTTGGATTTGAAGGATGGCTACTATCAGGTACTCATGAGAGAGTCCGATGTAGCCAAAACGGCAGTAAGCACACCAAGCGATATGCTTTGGGAGTGGCTTGTGATGCCCCAAGGTTTGAAAAACGCAACTAGCGATATTCAACCGAGTGGTGGGTCACGTGATGCGTCAGCACCGTGCCTACGCGCCCCATTACTTTGACGATGTATTCGAGCATAGTAGGGCCGAGGACGGGCTGAGCCCAATAGAGTCGCACAAGCGTCATTTAGACGCTGTGCTGCAGACTTTAAAGGACGCCCAATTGTACGTAAACTTGCAAAAGTGCGTCATAGGGGTCTTTGAGATACCTGTACTGGGCTGCTTCGTTGTTACACATGGTGTACGAGCAGACTCAGACAAGGTAAAATCAGTAAAGGAATGGCCAATCCCACGGCATCTGAAGGATTCGCACCAATTCCTAGGGCTCGCTAATTACTTGCATAAGTACAGCAAGAGTTATGCGGAGCAAACTAAACCATTATCTGATCTTCTTAAAAAGGACACAGAAAGGGTTTGGTTAAAAGAACAAGAAGATGCGTTCACATCAGTGAAGCAGTCTCGTGTAGAGGCACCGGTCTTGGCATTGCCAGACGCGGATAAGCCCTTTAGCGTCGTCTGCGATGCAAGTAATTTTGCAATCGGCAGCGCGCTCATGCAGAAGGATGACGACGGCGTTGACCGTGTCATCTGTTATAAGTCCCGGCTTGTAAAAGCCGCGGAACTGAATTATCCAGTGCATGACAAAGCGCTACTTTCAATACAGTATGCTCTTGTCAAGTTTCGTGTGCACCTACTGGGCACCGAGCCATTTGTGGTTTATAACGGATCACGCATCACTGCGGACCGCAATAAACTCACCGCACCTCTTGCCTAGAATGGCAAGACGGCTTACATTCTTTTCTGAATTTAATTCCAAAGTTGAATACAAGCTGAGTAAGTCGAATGTCTTGGATGACGCTTTATCGCGCAGACCAGACTTCGAGGAAAGACGCTAAAGCACAATTTCAGCCGTCAACGTTGGCAGCCATGAAGGCATACCACGTGACGAGCTCATTGGCCTCTGAAATCAAAGAGAGCTACAGTCAGGACGACCACTGTCGCCTGCCGTTGGATCACTTCGAAGGACAAAAGGTTTCCCTTCCGTCGCACCTGAAAGCTAAGCTCAATCGCTTAAGCTACAGCGATGACCTGTTATGGCATCAGCTGTCACCTTGTGATCCCTTGAAAATCTATATGCCTCATGACACAGATCTCAAGTTGATGATCCTTCACGAGCTCCATGATGCACCATCTAGTGGACATCTGGGCCGTGAAAAGACATTCTTACGAGTTTCAGAGGAATTCTGGTGGCCACACCTATATAGATTGGTGGCCAACTATATTCGCTCTTGTGAACAGTATCAGCGCATTAAGCCTGCACCGTCCAGAAGTGCGAGACTGAAGCCGTTACCGAAGCTTGCTACCGATACCGGTAGCAAGCTTCACATGTCGATCGCAGATCATCTCCAGACCGATGGCCAAACAGAAGGTGCCAATCGGGTCGTGGCAGACGTATTGCGCACTATAGGTCGCCAGTCTAGTTTGTGGGCAGCCCGGTCTTAGTGGGGGAGGGCCCCTCACTATGCTCGGTGCGAAAGAGGGACATAGTTTCGTCAATATGACGATGACCCATGAGGATATCATCTCAGAGACTAAAATTTGCCCTAGTGACCCTGCCAGTTTAGCAGTGGTCAATAAAACTACGCCTTATAACCGACCTCTTGGCGGTGTCATTGGCGACTTTGATGCTAAAAGCGTGAGCGAGGCTCAACGCTTTGTGGATGAGCGATTAGCCATCACGCGTAAAGTCCGTGACACAATTGTAAGCGCACAGGACAAGCAAAACGAATATGCGGACCGAAATGGTCGCAAAAATAGTGAACGCTTTAGAGTGGCTTAAAAAGTACTATTAAGTACTGCTACCCTACCTAAAAATGCAATTTCTGTACGGTACTACGAAGTTGTTGCCGCGTTTCATTGGGCCCTTTACGATGGTAGAAGAGGTTGCAGACCTAGATTATAGGCTTACCCTTCCCCCATATACGAAGACGCACCCCGTATTTTACGTGGGTCGTCTGAAACGGTATGTAGACCCAAATGAGGTCACATATCTCCATCCGTCTAAGGAGAGCGATGGTGACGCCGACTGTGAGTCGAGTGTCGTTCGGGTGAGGGGGGGCGATGAAGGCGAAAAGCTATCGGACCGATGTCTCCCATCACGAAAAGGACTTAGAGAGCGAGGGACATCACGCGAGTAACGCGGATCCCTCAGCATTATCCTTTCAAAGAGGTCCAAGCGAGTCTTTAGGCGTTCATAATCCTGCTGAGCCTTCGCTCGGAGATCAACGAGATCCGAGGTCAGTCGTGAGACAGAACCTCGAGATCGCAATACGTCGTTCAGCAGCGCTTAACGCCTGTGACTGAACGGACGAAGGTAAGGCAGCCACGTGTAGTTGGGCGACATCGCTACTCCTATCGGGCGCCGCCTACACTAATGTAGGCGGGTGGAAATCAACGCTTCCTTGTTGGAAGCTTGCTTGTCCACCGACCCGCGAGGCAAGGGTATCAGATCCTCGTCCAATGGAAAAGTTACCTGAAGAGTTTTGGCTCTTGGGAACCGATCGATACCCTCCGTATTAATGTGCCCGGCTTGGTGACTGCCTATGAAAAGGAGCACCAGCTAAAGCCTCTTCGCTAGTCTCAAATGGACTAGCAGAAGAAGCGTTTTGAGAAGAACAGGGGGTACGCTACCGCCCATGATTTCTTTTACACGCAAGCAGGCGAAATTAATTCGCTGCGACCGCTGTCTCATCGCATCAGAATGCGGCGCAGGATCTCCGTCTCGTATTGGTTATGCATTTCATTTGAACGCAACACGAACGGGATCGGGAAAATACGCCCAAGCGTTTTTTCTCTGAGCCCGTCATGATTTTAAGACGCCATAATAATTATGTGCGTCTACAAGAGCGCGCTCTAGGAGCGACGTTCTTGGCCGTTTAAACGAGGCCATTTAGATGGAGGGGGTATCTTTGGTATGCCACCCGTCACATACCCAGGTTCTAAACGACTGGCTTGTTACACCGACTGAGCACGTTCACGTGCCGTCGGCGGAGCTTTAGCTCCGAATCCTCTATGTCAGAACCATTATGGATTATGGTCTGAGCATCAAGCAAAAGTACACAATTCCATACAATCCGGAACAGAACGGCGTGGCAGTGCGCATGAATCGAACTCTGGTAGAGATGACACGCTGCATGCTTGAGGACAGCAGTTTCGATAAGTCTTACTAGTGCGAAGCGTTAATGCAGCGGCAGTATTCGGAACGTGTCGTAGTGGTTATACCGAACGGAGAAGCGGCTGCGCCTTTATGTGCAGCGCTCTCCAGTGCAGACGACGAGACAGCATTCGTAAATATTGCTGTCTCCATGCTGTGAGCCATGAGAGAAGTTTGGATGGGCAATAATGCGCCATCATCCTTCCAAATGAGCTCGTTGTCCGCATCACTACTATGAGGTGACGGCAACGGTGTCGACTCATTGCAGTCGACAATGAGCGACGAAACGACATCTTCACTAATAAAGTGGGATGAATCCTTAAGCCCCGTTAACGCGACAGACGCAGTAGCTGTCGGCGTTTCGACTAAGGCATTAGACGCTGCCGGCGAATTAACGTGACGCGTGCGCTTAGTGTGAGGTTGAGTGGGCGTCTTCGCAGACGATTTACCAACGTGGCTCCTTTAGGATGCATCTTTGGCGCCGTGAATAAAAACTCAGGTCGCTAGAGTGATTGAGTGAACTAGCAGCGCGTAAAGCTGCTCGCAGTTCCTCGCTCCTCTTTGACGAATTTGAAAATGTAAATTTGCTCTTAAAGGGGGATGGTGTAACGGGCTAAAGTTGCCCTTATCTTACACAGTCCCCATTAAGTAAATTTGGTATACTAAGGGTAGGGTTAATTACTAAATTATAGTAATTAGACTCAGCACTCGGGTGTGGTGCACATTTGTGACCAACCCTCACGCAAGAGAAGCTGGTTAAATCGCTCCTCGCTGTGCTAGGGTGTGTGGCTAAGTAGAGCGTGGCCGCATTACGACGTACCCGCCTACAGTTCCAATGTAACGATATTCTATCAAATGACTTATATAATAATAACAAGCTATGTATAGCACTTTCTTGCGCACCGCCCCATCGTGTCTTGTAACGATTGGCGGGGTTTATTAAAATTAAATCAATCAATAAACTTATTGTCTTGTAGCATCAAGATTATTAAATTTGTATTATTGGAAATATTAAGCCAAAATTATCAAATGATAATAATCTTAGGGAACCGTTATAGCCACACACCAGATTAAAATTGACAACATAAAACATTTTCGTTATTCCGCTATTGCATTTGCACGCCGCCGATTGCACAGAATGCTTGCAACGCAGTTGACGTTAAAGGTCGTATCCGGTTCGTTCAGATCGTCCTCGGGCAGACACCTTTAATTGCTGCGCTATGCCTTTTTTACGCTTCGCATCATCGCAAAATTAACAACCATTCCTTAAGAGTCATCCCCTTTTGGACTTTGATGCATCCACCTCTGTATTTATGAGGGTAGCGTAATGGTAGCATTTGTTGATAACTAGAATATATATTGAGAATCCTTGATGCAGGCCTCCCCAGCTTCAGTAGCTCGAAAGAACTGCAAATAGAATTCTCAATATTTAAGGCCTGCTAATGAAATTCGCAATAACTTTGATATCAAGCAAGATGCTTTTTAAACAAAGAAATAACGAGCGAAAGCCGACAAGAACTGATACATAAGAAAATTGTGGCTTGCTTGCGCTCATGGTGGGTACAAAACAAGAGCACTAAGATTTGATTATTTGAGAGGTGTACATGCACTTCCGCAAAAGTTGGTAGACGTAAAGTAAAGTAAATTCATCCCTAGCTTGACCTCCAAAGACCAACTAACGAAGATACGCAAGAGCGAACTTCTGACCCTCGTCATTGTTTTCCAGCTCAATTTCTCCCTCTAGCTCGATTTGCTGCTCTTTCTTTCTCTCATTTTATGACTTGCCAATCAAGTGCCGCCACTCTTGGCCTGTTAAGAACAAAACATGTAGTGAAGCACACATCGGTTGGAGAACCGTTGTTGTGGTACATTTACTTTATGGGTAAAGTACCCTTTTATCTAATTTTAAAATAGTTAGTTACTTAAATCCCATTTATTATGGGTAATAAATGTCGTCGCCGCCAGATATTAATTTGGCGGCCAAAATATATTATTTTAATTAGCTAGGGTAAGGTTTTTAGATTTAAGTAATTAAATAAGGTTCAGTTCCCCTTTTGATCTTAAGGCGTTAAGTGCCTACGTAAGGCTTGCGCATTGATCTGTAAGCGATAGAAGCCTTTCTAAGGTATATCCTCTTGGGCACTAGTTGCCACTTGGTTCTACGAACCCCTGTATCCCTTGAATTAAGATTTCTTAACTTTGATAGCTTGTACGACTCCCTGAGTTGTTAAACCTATTAGTTCAGCAGAACTAAGTGACTCTCTGAGTCTGAAAAGTCTTCCTCGGACTTTAGGAGCGAGGTAGCTCCGCTACACCTGGTAGCACTCGTAGTCAATCTACGCTTGAGTCTTTACAAGACTAATTTCTCTCGAAAATGGAAGAGGTTCCAGAATTGTCAGAAGCGCAACGCGCCGCGTATGACAAGCTCAAAACCTTATTCGGGCTTGAGCACGTGGAATTTATGATTTACCAAGGACTAGAGGTCCTGCATGCAAGAATTGAAGCCTTCATGCGGTACGAAGCCTCCCTGATCGGTCAGGTACAGGACCATTTAGCGGCATCTATGCCAACCCGGTACATCTCTGTACCTGACTCAGAGCCGACTCGGGCTCGCCCTCTAACTGTAAATGTGAAAACATTTGAGGGAAAAGAGGGAGAAAATCTCCCTTTTTGGATTAAGCAGATGGAAATGTCCATTGATTCCGCCTTGTTCTTAACAGAACGGCAAAAGGTGGCTATGGCCATTTCCAAACTTGGAGGTAGAGCCATGGAGTGGGCACTATCGTGCAGCACGTCCATAAACGACGCTTTTCCCTCATGGGATTCGCTGAAACAGCAAATGAC
>NC_090626.1:114262-124584 GCF_004359215.1 Bremia lactucae
TTTTAATTAGCTAGGGTAAGGTTTTTAGATTTAAATAATTAAATAAAGTTCAGTTCCCCTTTTGATCTTAAAGCGTTAAGTGCCTTCCTAAGGCTTGCGCATTGATCTGTAAGAGATAGAAGCCTTTCTAAGGTATATCCTCTTGGGCACTAGTTGCCACTTGGTTCTACGAACCCCTGAATCCCTTGAACTAGGATTCCTTAAGCTTTAATAGCTTGTACGACTCCCTGAGTTGTTAAACCCATTAGTTCAATAGAACTAAGTGACTCTCTGAGTCTGAAAGTCTTCCTCTGACTTTAGGAGCGAGGTAGCTCCGCTACACCTGGTAGCACTCGTAGTCAATCTACGCCTGAGTCTTTACAAGACTAATTTCTCACGAAAATGGAAGAGGTTCCAGAATTGTCAGAAGCGCAACGCGCCGCGTATGACAAGCTCAAAACCTTATTCGGGCTTGAGCACGTGGAATTTATGATTTACCAAGGACTAGAGGTCCTGCATGCAAGAATTGAAGCCTTCATGCGGTACGAAGCCTCCCTGATCGGTCAGGTACAGGACCATTTAGCGGCATCTATGCCAACCCGGTACATCTCTGTACCTGACTCAGAGCCGACTCGGGCTCGCCCTCTAACTGTAAATGTGAAAACATTTGAGGGAAAAGAGGGAGAAAATGTCCCTTTTTGGATTAAGCAGATGAGAACGTCCATTGATTCCGCCTTGATCTGAACAGAACGGCAGAAGGTGGCTATGGCCATTTCCAAACTTGGAGGTAGAGCCATGGAATAGGCACTATCGTGCAGCACGTCCATAAACGACGCTTTTTCCTCATTGGATTCGCTGAAACAGCAAATGACGAGCATGTTTGCACCGCCTGATCAGGCTATTCGCATGCGAGCACGGCTCCTAGCAACTCGACAGGGTGAAAGAACCCTAGGGGACTTTGCCCAGGAGTTGAGATCTCTCATTGCATCTATGCATCAAGACCCGGTGCAAGAAGCATCTGTAGTGACCATCTTGATGGGAGGTCTCAATGAGGGTGTTGCCCGGACGGAATTGTTCCGATCTCATCCGGCTACGTTCGAAGAGGCAGTTTCCATAGCGCGTCGCGCCGAGTTTGACTTTAAGTCTGCTCGCGTTAGCACGCCTGTTTACCGAACAAGCTCTTCGAGCACATGAGTTCCGTCTAATAGAGCGGAACCTACGGATTTGAGCCTTGTTAAGGAAGGAGAAGAGGCTCTTCAAGCTATGGAACAGCATAAGACCATCCGTAGATGTTATATGTGCGGAAGCACGAAACATTTACGCCCTGTCTGCCCTCTTCGAAATCCGCGTAAAGCTCGAAAGAACTCCAACTCCGACCTATACCAGAGATCTGGTACGGTGCGGGAAAACGTCGATACCCAGTAGGTCTGGGGCGCCCTACTGGAGAAAACCTAGGCTCTGTTGAACCTCAAGGAGGTGAGAATAAACAGAACCTAGCCCCAATTAGCTCGGTGCTCAAAGGCTTGGGGCGAGAGTACAAGCCTGGCTTTGTAGTCGCTCAAGCGACTGTAAAGGGCTTTGATAAGCCGTGGTCAATTTTTATTGACCCAGGAGCGTCTTGCAATTATGCTCGACGCCTTTCCCTTGAAGGAAGTCAACAATACGTTGAGGTGCTTAAAGCGCATAAAAGTGATACAATCACTGTTCGCTTAGCGACTAAGACTCGTGTCACTATTCTTAAAGTTCCATTGAACTAAGGTATAAAGTTTCTGGACTTTGACAGTATGGAACGCTGTCTCGTCCTTGGTTTGGATTCGAGATATGATCTCATCCTTGGTATGGCCAGGTTAGAACACCATCAGCCATGGATCGATTGGAGGTCTAAGGCCTTAGGCGCCACGCGCAATGTTCCTAGCAAAGTTTTGGAGTCATGAACCCACCTATGCTAGGCAACAAAAGCGCTATTGGCGCGGATCATTGAATGAGTATGTCAGTGTTTTAGACATTGGCATGTCTAAGTTAATAAACTCTAATGTTAAAAACGTTAATTCTGAGCCCGCCTCAGCAGAAATAAGTGAAACGGCACGTACTTCGTCAAGTGACATTCGTTATAATAACGATTCACTAAATGCTGAAAGCCTTGCTGGCCCAAGGCCGAATTATCAAGAGTGCAATATCCCTGAGATACGTGGAGTGGGATGTCTAAGTCCACCGAGTGTGGTCGGCCAAGGTGGCACCATACTGAGTGTCGATAGTGACACTATTGGCAGCTCACTAGAGCATTTTGGGTCAAACCCTCCTAATGCACGTGAAGCGACACGTCAACGTTCGCTGAATAAGGAAGTTGAGTTACCTAACTCCTTGTCGGATGACAAATTAGACACCATGTCTTGTATAGAACCAATACAGGCTGGAAAACCCGGGGTGTGAATGTCCCGGCCTCTAAGAGGCGTATTATTTCCACTCCAAGACAGAGAGGACACGAAGTGGACATGTGTATACCCTCACAACGTGATACGAGTGAGCAAGTACATACGCTTGTAAATGGCGTAACCGGTAACACTGAGGAGGGAGTTAGCCTTGCGGCAATCCCCTCGTTACATGCTCTTTAAGAGCTAGACAAAATGTCTATTGATGAGTGCGGTCGAGCCTTAAAAGCTGGTGACTTATCTGAAACGGTGGTCTTTCGACCTATTATTGAGCTGAACTCATCGTCACTTCTCGACGAAGCTGTCCTGGATGACACAAAAGCTGCACTTAGTGCGCGAAGTGGGTCATCAATCCTTAAAGATCCCACGGATCCCTTTTATTCCTTAATTAAGGAATTCCAAGATTTGGTATGATAACCCACCATCTATTTACCTCCGGATAGAGGTGTTCGTCATGTAATTGACTAAGTTCCGGGAACCAAATATTTGTCACAAGACAATGGCCTTTACCAAGGGATCAGTGTGACGTCATTAAGATTTCTTCCGTGCTAAGCACGAGGCTGAAATGGTACAAGAGAGCAAATCTCCTCATTATACACCGACATTTTGTTTCAAAAAGCGAAATGGTAAATGGCGCATTGTACATGCTTATAATGAGCTTTATGCTGCCACTATACCAGCACAAACCCCCATTCCTGGAAAGGATATTCTTCAGAACACTATGGTGGATTGTACAAAGTACAGTGCATTGGACATAGTCGATGGTTACTATTAATTGCTCATGCGGGCTAGTGATATCCCGCTTACAGCGATTAGCACCCCAAGCGGCATATTATGGGAGTGGCTAGTTATGCCGCAAGGGCTTTCTAACGCCCCGGAAACATTTAATCGTCTAGTGACGCAACTGTATCGCCATCATCGAGGTTATGCACAGACTTATTTCGATGACATTTTTGTCCATAGTCGTGCGGAGCAGGTCGGTCGGATATGGAAAACCATTTAGACCATTTGCGAGCAGTGCTCGAGTGCATGCGAACAAACAAATTGTATGCCAATGCATCTAAATGCATTTTTGGCGCAGACGAAATTCCTTTTTTAGGATGCTTCATTGGAAAGCGAGGCCTTAGAGCGGATCCTGCTAAGGTAAAAGCCATAGTAGATTGGCCGGTTCCTAAAACCAAAAGGATTCGCGTAAGTGGTTGGGTCTCGCCAATTATTTACGTAAATATAGCGAAAATTACGCTGATGTGGCTAGGCCATCATCTAATCTCCTTGAAAAGGATACAGAATGGTGCTGGACTAGCACCGAAAATAATGCTTTTCGAGCAGTTAAGTATAGTCTTATCCATGCCCCGATTCTGGCACTGCCAAACCCAAATTGGCCTTTCAGTGTCATCTGTGACGCATCAGATTTTGCCATTGGCAGTGCTCTGTTACAAACAGATGTTGATGGGCATGAAGGTGTTATTGCGTTCGTGTTTAGACAGCGTAAAGCTGCGGAAAAGAGCTACCCAGTTCATGACAAAGAGTTACTTGCTATGAAGTATGCTCTCGTCAAATTCAGAGTTCATCTGCTCGGATTTAAGCCGTTTGTGATTTATACAGATCACGCGTAATTACGCACGGCGACTAAGTCGGCCCATCTCTCACAGAAAATGGCCCGATGGTTACCCTTTTTTGCGAGATACAACTTCGAGCTGAAATATAAACCCGGCAAGCAAAATGCTTTGGTCGATGCGTTTTCACGCAGGCCGGATAATGATCTTTCTCATTTAACAACTATCTCGTCGCCTATTCCTGAATTAATCCGTTCGGCTTACGCCAAGGATTAACAGTGTGTAGCTTTGCTACGAGCCTTACAGAACTCGGATTCGGGTATTAAATTACCGGCACGTTTGCGGGCAAGGTTACATCGATTTTTTATCGATAAAAACCTGTTGCTTTATTGCACAGACATCGCGGACCCTCCGCGTGTCGTTGTTCCGCATGATGAGGATTTAAAGTACCGGATCCTCTATGAGGCACACGATACTGTCCTCGGTGGTCATCTCGGTAGAGAAAAGACCTACGGCTCTATCAGCCAGAGTTATTGGTGGCCCAAACATTATAAAAGGGTCAGCACATATGTTATATATATATATATATTTGTATACGGGATAAACCCTTGGCACATTCTACTCCACCACTGGCGAGTCTTCCCGTCCCCATAGGATGCTGGGAATCCATTAGTAGGATTTTGTTTTTGGGCTGCCGAAAGGTTCAACCGGTAATTCCGGTATAGTGGTCTTTGTTGACCGCTTGAGCAAAATGGCTCACTTAGCGGCCGTGCCGGATTCCATTGACGGAGAGGGTACAGCTAAGCTGTTTATCGATCGCGTGTTTCGACAACACCTTTGCCAGTGGCAATTGTCTCTGATCGGGATCCCCGTTTCACGGTAAATTCTGGAAATCAATTTTTCGAGGGCTTGGCACCAGATTGGATATGTCCACTGCGGACCATCCGCAGACCGATGGTCAAACCGAACGTGTCTATCGCGTAATTGAAGACGTTTTACGCAGCGTGTGTGCTCAGACACCAAAGCGTCGCGAGAAACTCGCTTACTTGTTTCCGAATGGTAAAAGGGCTGATATCAGCAAGCCTATCGGCCAATTCTCCCCCACCAAGCCCTGAATCACGCAGTGGTATCGTTAATAGAACGCGCGGGTGGGTAAGGCCGTTTACATAGAACGGAGTATAGCCTGTAGAGGCATGAACAGCCTTATTTAACGCAAACTTTACTACTGGGAGCATTGAGCTCCAGCAACGCGATTTAGTGTCTTAAGACATGTAAGGGATACGATGGCTGATAGCCAAGACAAATAAAAATAACAAGCGGATGCCAAAGGCAGAAGCTGTATATATTCTTATATGGTCGGAGACCGACTTTTACAAAACGCTAAAAACCTACCTACCAACTTGGTTTCCGCGGTCTCCTAGACCAAATTGCACCCACGCTTTATTGGACAATTTACGGTCGTGGCCAAGAAGGGCATAGCTTATACGCTAAACCTTCCCAGCAAGCTGCGTACACACCCAATGTTTTACGTTGGCTTGCTTAAGCCATACCGGGACCCTTCCCACTTGGACTTGAAGGCGCTTTCGCCGAGACAGTTGGTCGTGCCGCAGATTGCTGCATCCTCACCAGGATGTCCAGCTGGCCCTCTAAACGAGGTTGCTGACGCTCCAGCAGCAAAAGACGGTTCTGGATTGCCTCCAAGGAGCTCTCCACCCGAGCAAGGACCTCACGGAGAAGTTGCACCTCGTGCCGTAGAGCATCAAATGCCTCCGCCGAAATTTCGGCCCCCTCCCGCGCTGCCCGATGCGCGATGAAGCCTTCAGTTTCATGAGGAGGAACTTTTAAAGCGACATCATCGTGAAGGTCAATACCAGTATCTGGTGTAGTGGCTAGGGTACCCTTTTTCTTAAAACTCTTGGGAGTTCGAGGTACCTCTTCGGCAAGATTGCCCGTACGCCGTTGACATTTTTTAGCGCCAAGCTCAGGGTCAACTCGCGTCAAACGACGCTTCCACCACTAAACGTGGGATTAGGTGGATCTTAAGCCTCAGTGCGGCTTCGATCCTTGGATGTACGGTCAACCGAAGCACTGAAATTTCGGCTAGGCCTTTTTTTTTCGTTTTGTGGCATAAATGCCGAACGTAACTGGCCTTTGGCCTTAAGCTTAGCAAAGTCGAAGCGAAGCTTCCGTTCCGTACGAACATCACCTCTATCCGCAGACTCTCTGATATTCCAGATATTACGGAGTTTGCAGGCCCGGTGAACCCATTTCTCAATTGAGACTTCGTTTTCAGTTCTTGTTTCGTTTGGAAACAAAACGATCTGAATTTCCCTCATGGAGATCACCGAAGCCCCACGGGCTTGATCACGTAAACGCGTCAGATACTGGCTTCACGTCATTCATAACCTTCGGCGTAAGGTATTGCTCATGAATAGCGTCGCGAGCAGCGATCTCCTCCGGCGTCCTCGCCAGGTCATCAGAGATCCAGATGGCCAAGCTATGACCCGCTAGCTCTTTGAGACGCTCGTCCGCTTAGTGCGGAGCGAATCTATATTCACTATGAGCCTTAGCTTTCGCTATTTCGGCAGCTCGACGACGAGCTGCCGAAATATGAGGATTGTCTGCTCTTGCTCTTCAACGAGCGGATTCGTAATAATGTTGGACTCAGGGTCCCGTGTCCTGCTCAATGCAGTTAAGACATCAGCGGCACCACTTTCTGGGAACGGATTCGGGGCTCGCCGACGTTCGTCCGGAGGAGAAGGCGTGAGCGAACGCCGCTCTTTTTCCTACTTCTCTGATTGAGAGTGACTTTCAAAGTCCACCATTCCCTCATTGTCGAGGAAGGTGCTCAGAGTCTGTGACTCACGCTTGATTGTCAATAGACAAAGGAATGGAAAACACAATCAAACGGTTAGCTGTTAAGGTTCCAACCTCAAAGAAAATGAAGCGAATGTTGTCGCTCGGTGTCAACAGTCTGATGGGGGAGGGTGTAATGGGGCACACATCGGTTGGAGAACCGTTGTTGTGGTACATTTACTTTATGGGTAAAGTACCCTTTTATCTAATTTTAAAATAGTTAGTTACTTAAATCCCATTTATTATGGGTAATTAATGTGGTCGCCGCCAGATATAAATTTGGCGGCCAAAATATATTATTTTAATTAGCTAGGGTAAGGTTTTTAGATTTAAGTAATTAAATAAGGTTCAGTTCCCCTTTTGATCTTAAAGCGTTAAGTGCCTTCCTAATGCTTGCGCATTGATCTGTACGAGATAGAAGCCTTTCTAAGGTATATCCTCTTGGACACTAGTTGCCACATGGTTCTACGAACCCCTGAATCCCTTGAACTAGGATATCTTAAGCTTTGATAGCTTGTACGACTCCCCAAGCTGTTAAACCCATTAGTTCAATAAACTAAGTGACTTTCTGAGTCTGAAAGTCTTCCTCTGACTTTAGGAGCAAGGTAGCTCCGCTACAGAACATTTAACATCGCCAAACGAAAACACGGATTCTAATGTGCCAGGAGCAGTAACGCCCATTACACTACTCTCATGTAGATAATTCGGGTGTGTGGCTAAAGCAATTCCCTAATGTATTTAGAAGGGATGATGTTTCAAAAGTCAAAAAGGCGATCTCAAGACGATTCCTAAAGTAACAATTGTTGAATTTTGGATGCAGTGGAATGACGCACGTTATTATTCAATACGGGGCCTAATTTATACTTCTTTATTATTTCCTAGTTGGCAATAAACTAAATATTCCTGTTTTTGGAAGCAATATCCATGTATTTTTGTAATGATACTATTATAGTATTATCAAGATTTGACGAAAGTTTCTCGCTTAAAGGACAGTCGTCTTAATTGTGGTATTGCATATAGAGGCACGTCGAAGCGCCATTTTGCGTGATTGATAAATTTTAAATAAACTAGCGTGTCTATAGCATATCAAATGAGGCGCAGACGCAACCTTCGAATAATAAGCAAAATCTTTGTCTTGCATTTACATAACCAACAACCGGACAATGGCGCCTGGAACAAATGTCCTTACAAAAGCAAAAGCGTTTTTAGCTGTAAGTAACCACTGGCCTGCAACATCAAAAGTCAGTCTTTACTTCCAGCTTCACAGTAACGCAATTACTTATCAAGCGTACTGTGCAAGAAGACCCTGCCGCTCGTCAAAAGTGGATCCACGGGCGTCGTAACTTTCAATCACGGTCTTCTTCGACTCTTTCAAGTACATGAACGACGACGCCACGAATAGCGCTGCGTACAGAGCGGCCGACTCGAATATGGGCATGGCACTCTTCACGTTCTTGCTAATTTTCATGTATTCGGGCTGTAGCTTGAACAAAACACCCACCACCAGTAGGAAAAGAGAGCCACACAGCGATACCATGGAGCAAACGAGTGCCACTGAATAATAAAACAAGCTATGAGCAGAAGCACCTAGGCGCGTCAAGGTGACGCTTACAAAAGATCTTGTTGCTCATGGTTGTTTACTCGATAATAGACAGCCCAGAATGAGCAGGCAATACAACAGGAAGGTCGTTAGCAAGGTTTATAGGAGCGGATCTGAAATCGTGGTGGAAGACGATGCGAGACGTTTTTGCCAATGTAGATCTTATTGCAAAAAAATAGTTTCTATCACATAAACTACGGGGAGTTCACGAAATTGGGTTATACCGAGAGGTCGGCACTTATCCTACCAATCAGAGATCGTTCAGTGTAAACTTAGTGATCCGGTGATAATTCGCGATGTACGACTTCTGCCTCACGATTCCGGTACGACCTCACACGACTGTCGTTCTCATTTTGCTCTATCGATAGGCGCAATACTTAAGCTGGTATTTTGTGTTGTAGTATGGCATGGTGTTGGGCCTGGGTGGTCTAATTGGCTATGTCAGCTCTGGCAGTACGATGTCTTTAACCGCTGGTGGGCTATCGGGTGCTTTTCTAAGCTTTGTGGGCTACTGCAGTTACAATGAATACAAACAGAGCCCTGTGACGTCAAAAATGTGGCCTGCCATCTCGTTGATCGTATCGGCGCCACTTACGGTCATGATGGCGAAGCGCTACAACGAAACGAATCATTTCTTTCCCGCTGGCTTGGTGGCAGCCTACAGCGCTGGCATGTCCATCTTTTACGTATGGATCCTTACAAAAAAAAGTAAACCGCATTACAAGAAGAAAGCTTGAATTCAAGAATAATCAAGTGTCCGCTAACTTGTCAAGTATACATGACACACTTGCCAAAATATACACAATGCTTAATTCACGCTCCTTCAACAGAATCCTTCTAATACAGTAGAAAATGCTGAGCTTGTTTTAATTCCTTTATTAGAGCAGTGGGAATTTACACCGAGTCACTGAAGTTGCTGCTGTCTCTCAAAGTTGCTCTGGAAGCTTTGTATTGTTGCGCAAAGGCCACAATGTCACGCATTCCTTTCGCAAGCCATTCTCGATGAAGTGCGCTTGCAACCTGCAGGTCGAGAGATCGTGCGGGCGTCTGGAGCGTCACGAACGACTGCGGATCCACCGCTACTGCTGTCTTCTTACTTCCACGACCGACTGCACCCAATCTACCACTCAAGTTTGCATTGTCAATTCCTTCAATCACTTTAATTTGATCCACTGCCAATGACTCAAAACTACGCTCGCCGTGCTTGTGTCTCCACCGCAGCTCCAGCGGCTTTTTCGGATTAAACAACAAGCGCGACGCATGCATTCGACCGCGTCGACCCACTTTTGTCAGCACCGTATCATTCACGACACTCGTGGCCAGCGTCAAGGCAATCGTCAGGTGCTGCTTGCGTGCTGTTAACAGACGCTGTTGCTTGGTGCGCAATGCAACTTCCCGCTGCACTTGTTGCCCCAATGCATTTAATTGAGGATACAATTCTTCCTTGGTAACTTCCTTAATAGTGTAGCGCGATAAAAGCGAGCGTAAATGAGCTTTTGCCCATGGAAAATCGTACATCATCGACTTGACATACCGAAGCTGATGTAACATCAAGCCGTGTTGAATTGGTCCAAGATCAATTACGTTGGCTGCACGCATGAACGGAACCCGAATGCATCGATGATTCCAGTGCCATACGATACAGCGCACTGGTTTTTTTGCAATGACAAGCTCGGGAACGCCTTCTCGTGCTCGCACACGTAAGACCATTTGCGTATGGGTCATCGATGCTGGAGAAGGTGGCGATGACGTAAACGATGCGTTTAAAGTATTTACCGAAAGTCTTGGTACTGACTTTCGTCTGCTATAAAGAGCGAGACTCGGCTGATTTATAGCGGATGCGCCATTGTTCTTTCGGCGCGTCGATGGGGAGAATGAACGTGGAACAACGGCTTCAGAGGC
>NC_090626.1:124684-139975 GCF_004359215.1 Bremia lactucae
AACGACGACGTGACGTTTGTCCGCCATTTTTTAATAATGAAGTGAGACGAGTCGACGACTCGCTGTGAGGTTCTCTGCTGCTATATCCATGACTTCTTCTTGGAAGCTGAGGGACTTCGACCCTTTTTATAATAACATTGCCAGTCACAATGGGTAAAAGGTCGCAGAATTTTGACGTTACCACTGAAAGCGCCCTCTTACTTCCTTGTTTCGAATTGTGATCGGCCTCAATTAACTTTGCTTCAGCAGGCTTGGAATTGCTATTATCATCTTCTCTTTGATTCGAAAATGGCTGCATCAATTCATCCGTAGTTTTACAGCCAATCAAATCGCTTCCCACACACGCGTCATTTTCATAAACATGTAAAGCAATTTCTCGAAATCTACCACACATTTCTGTATCATCGACATATTTTTGGTCAAAAGCCCGATCGTGATGGGCGTACTCGGTGTCCCGCACTTGGCTATGACTAGAATTATTGTCCTCCAAAGGTTCGTCCTGAAATCGTGAGACAGACTGGCAAACTCGGTACACGAGCTCATGAACATGAGAGCTGCGCACGGCACAACATGCTGTGTTAGTAAATAAATTCCTAAAAAAACAGCTAATTGCCATTCGTACATATTAGAATAATTGCGACCAAGCTCCTGCAGTTGCACTTGTAGCGCTGTCAAAACGTAGGCGCGTTCGCGACAAAACGACGTATTAGCAGGGACTTTCTGCGCCTGTACAAGTTTAGCGCGCAGAAGCAGCGCTGTGAGCGCTTCACGACGATCATGCGTAGCGCATTGTACAAGCGCGGCTTCTACAGCATCAACGGCCGTCTGAAATAAAACAGCCGAGCTATCTGCGGTTGCAACGGAGGAAGCAAAATTCTCTTCTTGTTGCGACAACTCCCGCTCCTTCTGACAACTACGCTCCATCTTTGCGAGTAACGATAAAGCCATATGAGTTTGATCGTCACTTTCGAGTCTGTCGCTATCGTAAGCCGAGACTGCCTTCCTACTTGCAGGATCGGAGATAAGAACGTTTCGACGTGATAAAGACTGGTTGATCGTAATAAGATTGTTTCTCGCCATAGTAAATAAGGATGGCGCAAAATGATCAAATGGAGTCAGCAAGAAAGAGGCTCGTCTCGACTGCGACAATTGATGGATGGCCCGACACTGACAGCACATTCCCATTGGGCGCACAACTGCTAAACGCGTGGGATTGCGCTGCTAGCTATTTTTATCCCATAGCTTGTGCGGTAAACGTCGGTTACAGACTTAGGCAGCAACCGATTGGCGGTTCCGGGATCACATACGACACGATGGTTATGAAGAAGTTGAAGTGAATGGACCCATTTATTCTTGCAATTGTTTAAAAGTATGTACCCATTTTTATTTTGCACGAATTTCGACACGTGTTTCATAACAATGGCTATCGTCGAGTAAAAAATTGCGTGGAATCAAAGTGGCTTTTGATTAATCTATAAGTACGATAAAATGGCACGAACCTACCATGATGCATTAATAATGTAATCCTTAAGTAGCTGGAGCTTTTTTCTTCTTTGGGCCGCGAGGAAGCTGTACACCCAATGCACGATTTAATTTGGCAATGATCTGACCATTCGGTATAGCGCGGCCAGACTCATATTCGGCAATGACCTGTGGCTTTTCATTAATCAATGTGCCAAGCTGCTTCTGATTCATCTTCTTTTCCATGCGCGCCTTCATCAACGCCTGAGACAAGCTTCGGTCTACAGCGTCATGCTTAAAGTTGTCCGTATCCTCCTCTAACTTTCGCATATTCACATTAGCAGCACTATGTGCGCCCTTATTCGTCCCAGCATTGTCTACATTAAGCGATATTGTGAGCTCGGCGACGAGCTACTTTGGAGACAATAATAATATCTTCGTACGTTTAGCTTCTGTCACGACGTTCCCGGCACGACGCGCACTATTAAGCGCCACCTGCTTGGCAGCACCACGAGGAGGAGCGCGGCTGCCCCACCCAGCTGCCTCCCAGTCCTGTCCTTGTGTGTACCCGCTTGCCTTACTCATAGTCTCTTTTCAATTATGGAACCCTGCAAAAATTACGATGGCGTGACCTTCACTCTGATGTTCGAGAACGTTTTTTTCCAGCACATAATGGAGTTTGGTACACAAATCTAATGTTTACGTGGTGTGGCTTGCAGGAAATCCGCAGTAAGCCCTGGACAGAATACGATGGTAAAGACAGCAGGCCCCGACCTCAAGCGGTACATGGACAAGCGACTAAGCCTCAAGCTCAATGGAAATCGCAAGGTCTCTGGTGTACTTCGTGGTTTCGATCAGTTTATGAACGTGACGCTAGATGAGACGATTGAGGAGGTTTCGACCACCGAGTCCAACCGCATTGGCATGGTGGTACGATGCAGGATATAATTTTAAGCAAACGTTTTTCCGATCTTGTTTTGACTCTATAAATAATACGTGTGTTCAATGCGCTAGGTAATTCGAGGCAACAGTATCGTGCAATTCGAGTGCCTCGAGCGTATTTAAGCTTTAAATGGTTTAACGAAAGCGCTATCTTGACTCATTTGCCACTTTTTGTGCGATAAGATTCTTGGTATACTTGAACCAATTCACACCATTACAAGATGTAATCTACAGACAAGATTGCATCACATTAGTTTTGAATAGCAATGGAAAGACAGTGCCTTGGAGTTCTATTAAAGCTGTCTAGAAGACAGATTTGTGCTAGTTTTGACTGTACCAGTTTTCAGGTACTAATAATTTCATACTGATAATTGCGATATAAGGAAGAGATAAATTGAGCAATGTTTAATAGCGACCTCGACCGCCTCCACGACCGCCAAAGCCTCCTCCACGACCGCCAAAGCCTCCACGTCCACTAAAGCCTCCTCCACGGCCGCCGCCGCGTCCGCTAAAGCCACCACGACTAGCTCCACGACCTCCAAAGCCTCCACGGCCTCGACCACCGCGCCCACCACGAGCCCCGCCATGGCCGCCGCGTCCTCCAGTACCTGCCGGTTTCTTTCCGGGTTTTTCGGTAAATCTGCTAAGTGGAAGAAGTTTGTCGGGACTAATAAAGACCTTGTCCCCAGCCTGAAAGGACGAGGCGGACACACCAGAGTCGGGCTTGACTGTGAACATGACCTCGTTAATTGAGCCGAGGATTTCGTCCACCTTCCCAATGCGCGTCTTGTTTTCGAGGAAAGCGCCAGCGTTAAAATACGGCACTTTGTCGTTAGTGCTTTTATACACCATTTCGTTTTCGCATGCATGCATGTAGGAGCCTAGCTCTGTGGGTACATGAGCAAGGTACGATAAATAAAATAAAAGTTATGGCAATACTATTGTTTTCCACTTACCAACGACGAAAGACGGTGGGCCTTCGACCTCACGAAATCCACCACGCCCTCCACCACGACCACCACCTCGTCCCATTCCACGTCCACCACGACCTCCTCGAGCGCCTCCGCGTCCGCCCCTAAACGACATTACGATTTCGTAGCTATTGCAACAGAGGATTGACGAGTGTTTTTAGCCAGCCGATGATGGAAGATTTTATTAAGCCATTTTTGGCGATAGGAAATTTATTTAACATAAAAGTAAGCTGAACTACCTAATTTCATTAAGCTTTTTTGCGTGAGAAGTATCAAAAGCAGCAATGAATGTAGAAAATGACACTGTTCGTCTATTGAAAGACATGACATGTTGCTAACCGCAAGATTAAACCATCTGCTCTAAAATCTTCCACATAATTGCACGGAATGCCAATTGAAAAATACGTGCATGATTGAGATGCAAATGGTGATCATAACGAAGTGAAGTCAATTCGAGCAGTGGCCCGCTAATACGAGCTTAATCAATCTGAGCACGGTATATTAATTCAATTAATACTTTGATCCGCTTTGATGAAGAGAAGCAGAGTCACCAACTTTCATTTCGCTAACAAGACCCGAAGCGATTTACACATATGTTGCAACGGGTCACTGCGACTTGTACTGCTTCAGTTGCGAGCGGTGCCTTACGTTATTTCACGTACATAGTACGTGCAGAGGAAGACTTCTCTTTTAAGGTAATTAGCTTAAATAGGGTAAAATGAAAAATGTGTTAATGTAATTAAGTGTCTCTCTTTCTATCTTGTAAATGCTAAATTAATTATAATCTAATATTAAACATGTAATTAAATTCTTATCTGTAAATCTCTTTGATTACCTCTACAGCTGATTAGTCTGCGGAATAAATAGATATAATGGTCTATATCTACCAGCAATAATATTCTCGAATTATCTACCTTTAGATAATATATCAATTAACAACTTTTTAATTGTTAATTTCATGTAACGATACACCCCGTTACATCACCCCTCCCTTAAACGACAATCACTCTGACTGTCATTAATTGGAGTGGTCACTATGTGACCACTTAATTTTAAAACGATGTTGATTGGTCAGAACCATCATTTTAAATTCCATCGCATGAAAAATCAACTCATGCGGGGTGTCGATAGTGCTGCGCCTTCGGCTGCGGTTCGTGCAGCCGCGGGTGACGCACTTTTATCTTTTGCGTCAGACGAAACGTCTGCCGTAGTATCTTCCACTCGCACAACGCTCTAGATGTTGTGAGTGCACGTGGTGATTCACCACGTGAATACGACCCCTCTTTGGAGGTCGACTACGAATGCGAGTCGGACGAAATGGCCGACTCGGGGAGAATGGAACAGTCGCATGTATAGAGGAGGACTTCTCTTAAGACAAGTTAACTTAAGAGGGTAAAATGAAAACTGCATTAATATAGTTAAGTGTCTTTTAATCCATCTTTGTAAATGCTGACTTAACTTTAAACTAATACTAAACACGTAAATGAATTCTTATCTATCTTATCTTGTAACTCTCTTTGATTACTTCTACAGCTGATTAGTCTGCGGAATAAATTGACATAATGGCCTATACCTATTTAAAAATAAGAATTCAGGATATTACTATATAAAGTAATATACTCCAAATATTATCTACCTTTAAGATAATATATTAATTAACAACTTTTAAGTGTTAATTTCATGTAACGATACACCTCGTTACATCACCCCTCCCTTGAACGACAATCACTCTGAATGTCATTAGATGGAGTGGTCGCAATGTGAACCACTTAATTTTTTTTTAAATGATTTTGATTGATCAGATCCTTCATTTTAAATTCCATCGCATGAAGAAAAAATTCATGCGGGGTGATGATACTGCTGAGCCTTCGGCTGCGGTTCGTGCAGCCGCGGGTGACGCACTGCTATCTCTTGCGGTAGACGTTCCGTCTACCGTAGTGTCTTCCACTCGCACAACACTAGATGTTGCGAGTGCACGTGGTGATTCACCACGTGAATACGACCCCTCTTTGGAGGTCGACTACGAGTGCGAGTCGGATGAAGTGGCCGACTCGGGGAGAATGGAACAGTCGCCTGATACCCGTCAGGCGGCTGACTATGAGCCTTCGAATGAGAGGGCTCCTTCTGATAGACGTGTAAATAGTCTATTTGGATCCGACGATAAGGATGATCCCTCATCGCCCGTACGATCTCTCGTACGGTCTCCCATACGGTCACCTGCACGTGTCTCTGTGCAAGGTGACGACGGTGGCGTAAGCCATCGTAAGAAAAGTCCTTGTGGTACCCCTGCTTCAGTGGGTACCACTCAGGGGAGTGAAGACAGTAAAATGTCTCATCTCGCCCCTGAAAAGAAGCCGTGGCTTTTGCCAGAAAGGCTCATCAATAGCTTGTCTGGAGAAACTACTCCTCACAATGAATATCCTTTGTTTATTGCGACAAAGCTACATGGCCTTGAACCCAGCGCTAAGAACTTGCGCGCTGAGTAAGATTTTTATCTCGATGTTTTTCTTAAGCATCGATGGTTTGGTGGCAATAATAAGCGAGATAAAGTCTCGCTTATGCAAGCCTGGAGCGCGTTCATTCGCAATGTCAAAGACATTGGACGCGAAGGCTGGCTTCAAAAACTTAACGCGAATCGCGTTAAATTTGAGAAACGAACTCCAACCGGTGCAAAGTATAAATTGCATCGGTTGTCACGTAAGGCTGGGCTTCCATGCCTCACGTGGGGTGATCCCTGTCCGTGTTGTGCAGACAACTCGAAGAGGGTAAAAGGGGATGTCTATTCCCTTTCTTCGCCCTGGAAAAGGACTCGCATCTTTATTGAGATGCGTGACGCGATTGTCATTTTGCAATCGATTTACAAGCGCCAGGGGCGCGTGTTTTGCGATGGGCCTTCTGAACCATCGGATGGGTCATGTCATACTGACGGACGAGGCCCTCAACGTCAGCAACCAGCTGGGAACGAGACTCCCATCTGTCATGTGAAGGTGGATAACCACGCCAGCGAACAAGATAACTCTTTCGCTGCTTCTTCACATCACGGTGGTCCTGGATACGTTCCACAAGGATACGCTAACCACCGTGGGAATCCACCAATGGTTGTGGTGGAGGAGGGAAAATTAGATCCGAACCGTATGTCGGATCTAATGTCGAGGATCGACAAAATCGATCACTTCCTCCATGATTTGGAGGACGAACTTGACCACGAGCGCGGCAAGCGTCGCTCGTTGGAGTAGACGGTGCAGGCTCACCGTATCGAGCGGTTGGAAGACCGTTCGAAGAGTGCGTACTCCATGTTGGAGTACGAACGGAAATATCATGCTGTTCGCGATGAGTTGTCGTCAGCTCATCGTAGTTTTATGTATATTCAGAACCGGCATGAGAAACTTCAGGTTCAACATGAGAATCTGGTTCGCGATCACAAGAATCTTTTCGGGATTCTTGAAAAGGGTGTCAAATCCGTCCTCAAAAGAAGCCACGTACTGATGGTACGGGCGGAGCCGACCAACGTTGATAATTCTATTGTGTACGCATTGCCTTGGCGATGCAGTACACGGAAAGGACCAATGAACTTGGGTAGTACTTTACCGCAAAATGGACGAACAAGGACCGAGCAAGCAAGACGATAGTCTGGTGGTACTCGAAGAGATCAAGGGGGGAGCAGGAGCAGATATATCGCACGTGTCAAAGGACTGAGTCTTGCACATGTTATGGATGCGGCCAAACTGGTCTCATTAAATCCAAGTGGCCTAAGCAAAAAGGTGGAGAAAACGCGACGTCGAACCGAGTCGCGTTAGCCGTTGGGACTGGAACAGACGCTGAGTCTAACTTGTGGATTCTTGACAGCGGATCAAGTGTGCAACTCTGTGAAAAATGCAAGAATGCTTAAGAACGTGGTCGATTATGATCAATCGTGCAGCGCAGCAAAAATACGATGGTACGAGTAACAAAGATGGGATCATTTGAGCTAAAGACAGTTGTTGATGGCAAAGAGGTTATCATTGACCAAGCCGAGGCATATCATGCTAAGCATCTTGCTGATGATATCATCGGCTATGGTATTCTTGATGAGCGCGGTGCGTTCCACGAGCGAGATGATAATCGAAGCTTTGTGGTGCGTCAAGCGTACAAGATGAATATTGTTGAGGTGATTCGCCGCAATAACGTCCGAACAGTAGACGTTATGGGCGAGCAAACGAAAGCCGCGCGAGTTCAAGTCATACATCAAGGTTAAGATAGGATCAACAATTTATTATTGGACAACACTTCTTGAGTTGCACCTAAGACTAGGTCATGTTGGTTACGATACTGTTGAGCGCATGGCAGACTCTGTGAGTTCCATCCGTTTAATTAACCGAGCTAAGCCAAATTGCCCGACTTGTGCGCAGGGCAAGCTTAGAAAGAATAATCAGTCCAAAATGATACAGGCAAGTGCACCAATTAACAAGCTTAGTGGCGTAATCACCGTGACGTTAAAGGACAAATGACCCCACAAGACCGGCGTCGTAATCGTTACCTCATCAATTTTGTGGAATATAGCAAAATCCGTAAGTCTATTCGTAGCCAAGAACAAGGTCGAGGCGACCAAGAATGTTGAACACTTCCTGCTGTACATCAAGAAGAGATTTGCTTTCGAGTTATTGTACTGCGCAAAAACAGGGGCAAGGAGTACGTCAACATCGACCCGTTCTGTAAGTCAGTTGGAACGTCAAGTAAGCGTAGCCGAGAATCAGGTGTCAAAGAAGGCTAAATTATTAATACATGTAAAAATAAAACAATGACTTATTTTTAACTACATGTATATGAATTAAAATGGGAAAGTGAAAGGTTGCACAGAAGTGTACTAAACATGGCAAGGTGCACGCTGCTTGCGAGTGTTCTTTCTTTTTGGGGGGTGACGCTGTCGAGTACGCGACTTATATGCTAAATCGTACCCTATGGAGAGCAAACCCGAAGATTGCAGAGATGCAATCGATATAAAAAGTTAGGTCACTACGCTCATGACCGTTTGTCGCCGCTAGAGACGTTAACGGGCACAATTCCCAACATGGCATATATTGTCACATTCGGCAGACCTTGTTCGACTTACTGAATCCCAGTTAAGAAAACATGGAGTTCGAGGTCCTAGTTTGGGATGACTATCGGCAAAAACGACAAGACGAAAGGATACAAAGTTTACTTACCGAAGAAGAGAATTGTAAGCACGACGCAACACATTTGCAATGCTGAGACGATTAACAACACAAAGAATGCTCAACTGCAGGCGCAGCTGGAACGTGAAGATCCTATGCTTCGGCGTGCTTAAATGACTCGTGACGAAGCCGCGAAGCGGAAGTAGTCAACAGCAGTTCTGCCGTTCCAAGTGACTCCACCGAATTACACGACGTCAAAAATAAGAAGCGTTTGGTGAAGCCAAGAAAGCATATTCCGAGGCAGAAACGAAATCGGCGGTGAGAAGAACCGACGCAAGTGCGTAAGAAAACTCGCATATGGGTAGCAAGCACGTGTCGGTTAACCGTGTAATCACGACCACCCTTCAAGACCCAAAACTTAATGCCAGGCGATATAGAACCCGCGAGTCAATATTGTGGAAGGAGGCGATGCGCAAAAAGATTAGTGCATCGGAAATAAATGATACTTGGGAGCTATTCAAAAGCCGCGTGACGCTTACTTACTTTGCAGTAAGTGGATGTGTGGATTAAGGTGCCCGCTGACGGTACGATCGAGCTGTACAAGGCGAGGCTGGTGGCGCATGAAGATGAGCAAGAATATGCTACTGCTTAAACCTACACTCTATCTGCTGTGACGAAAATATTTTCAGGAAAAGTCATCGTTGCAAACCCACGAATCTGGCAAGTACCTGCTCGACACGGCGATATGCCGAGCACGTCAAAGCCAAAAAAATGATGAAGGTTTGGACATAATGCTGCACATTTCGATGGGGGAGAAAGCTGATGCCACATTGTTTGAGCAGTTTGGCGTGTGGGTCAAAGAAATCAGCTCGTCTTGAGAATTGTACGAACTTGAACAATCGGGGCAGCTGTGGAATTTGATGATATACATCACTCTAATTTCTTTAGCTTTCTGCCTGTACTATACTGACAGCTTTCTATACACTAAGTCTGAAAGCGATGGTAAAACCCTCGTGGGTATCTACGTGTGCGACGTGCTAGATCCGGGTACAGATGCGACAAATGAAAAATTGGAAAATGTCGAAGATTTCTTTAACAATATGCAAGTTGTTGGCTTAAGAACGTCGGTGGCGACCAAAATTCTTGGTAATGTATTCTATATCAACGAGGAGACGGGATGGCTACTCGACTATAGCACTGTTGTCGACGATACTCGATAAGTTTGAACTAGCAATTTCGGCACCGATCAGGGTGCCGATCGGTGGGGAGACGGAGACGCAGAAGGTGCGCTTCTTTGGGCTGGTGGAAATGGATCACCAAGCAGACCTACTATACAGAGGTTTCAGTCTTTAATGAGCCGTTTGCTATAAATAGCTTGGTGCACACGGCCTGATATAGCTTTTGCAGTCCACGAGTACTCGGCGCTCGCACGCGCCGATTGACGGCGATTGGCGTCAATAAAAGAAAATTGCCGAGTATTTGGAAGTACGAAAAGTCTTAAGTTCAAGATACAAGGAATCAATAGGTGAAGAAAGGTGATGGTGGGCTGGTCGAGGCGTTCAGCGACGCCAACTACGCTGCGAAAAAAACTGATCGGAAGTCAGTCAGTGGGAGTGTAATGATATGAGCGGCATGGTCGTCGGGTGGATTTGCAAAAAACATAATTATGTCGCACTAATTACGATGGAAGCCGAGCTTGTGGCGGCTTTAAAAACGGCGACTGAGATCATGGGTATCGTGGAATTGCTACAAGTAATTAATGTTAAAAGTGGAGTTGTTATCGCGGACAATCCCTTCCGGATAGACACCCCAGCTGCCAGGTTTAGGAGTTAAAGTGGGTGATTTGTGTGGTCACACTAAGTTCTATAAGGTTTCTAGTCTGGTACGCGCAAGATACGCAAGAGCTCACTTCTAGAATGATAAAGCCACTGACGAGGCCCCCGGCAGGGGGCCGAAACGCATCTCGTGCGTTTTAATATAGAAGTCTTTAAGCATACTTTCTCTCTTTCTTACAAATTGGTGTGCCAATTTAGCCGGGTTCGATTCTGCACGTGGACAATCAAGCAGCAATCCCTCCGATATAAGGAGAGGACATGCAGGGCAAGCAAAACACATCGATGTGCGGTTCAAGTTTACAAGGATCTGGCGAAAAATAAAGGTTTTGAAGGTTCAGTATTGCGAGTCAAAGAACATGCGTGCAGAGATTCTGACAAAGACCCTCCCAGCACCACGACTCATCGAGCTAAATTGACTTGTGATACTTATCGAATAGCACGTCCCCACGGAAGAAAGTGTTGAAACCACGCGACTATTAACGTGCAAGGACGCGAGTGATAGTAGAACGACGTGACCGTTGGCAGGTTATAGTGATTAAAGTGAAACTTACGCAGAAAGATGGAAGGTTACAGACACCAAAAGAAGCTCGATAACACAACTGCAAATACATTTAGTTTTCAACCTTTTATCCACTTCAACAGCTACAACTCAACATATGTGTTGTAACGGGGCAGTGCCGATTTGTGCTGTTTCAGCATAAGTCCACTTCGCACTGCCTAAGTGCGAGTGGTGCCTCACGTCACTTCACGTACACTGGTACGTGCAGAGGTAGACTCTCTTTAGAGCACTTGCTATAAAGAGTGTTTAAGATAACTGTATGTAATATAATTAAGTTCTTCTGTTTTCTGTCTATTTGTAATAACTCAATTATATACTAATACTAATCATGTTATAAAAAAAGTTTATCTGTCTCTCTCTTTGCGCACGTCAAGCGCTGACTGGACCGCGGAGAAAGTAGATATAATGGCATATATCTACCAATGGATAAGGTTTCCGAATATTACAATGCAAAGTAGTATTCTCCAAATATTATTTACCTTTTAGATAAATAATATTTGGAGAATATTACTTTGCATTGAGAATATTACTTTGCATTGTATATATTAATTAACATCCTTTAAGTGCTAATTTTATGTAACGATACACCCCGTAACATCACCCCTCCCCTAAACGACGATCTCTCTGACTTTCATTGGATAGAGTGGTTACTCACTTAAGACCAAATAATAAAAAACGATCTTGATTGGTCAAAACCATCATTTTTAATTCTATCGCATGGTTTACAAGTCCATGCATCGTGCGAATAGTGCGGCGCCTTCGGCTGCGGTTCATGAAGCCGCGGGTGACGCATTATTGTATCTTGCGGCAGACGTTTCGTCTGCCGTAGTATCGCCTTCTCCCGCAACTCTATATGTTGCGGGTGCACGTGGTGAGTCACCAAGTGAATGTGACACAGGTCGACTATGAGTGCGAGTCGGACGAGATGGCCGACTCAGAACAGAACAGTCGCCTGATCATCGTCAGGCGGCTGACTGTGAGCCGTTCAATGAGAGGGCTCAATCGGATGGACGTGCTAATAGCGTTTGCCATAGCATGTTTAATTCCGACGATGAGAATGTTTTATCATCGCCAGCACCGTCTCCCGTGCCGCCATCCGCACATATTCTGTGCGTGGTGATGACGATGGCGTAAGCCATCGTAATAAAAGTTCTTGTGGTATCGCTGCTTCAGTGGGTACTACTCAGGAGAGCGTAGACAATAAACCGTCTCGTCTTGCCCCTGAGATGAAGCTGTGGCTTTTGCTCGAACGGCTAGTCAATAGCTTATCTGGAGAGACAACTCCTCACAATAAATATCCTTATTTATTGCGACAAAGCTACATGGCTTTGACCCCAGCTCGAAGAACTTTCGCGCTGAGGAAGATGTTTATCTCGATGCTCTTCTTAAGCATCGATGGTCTAGTGGCAACAACAAACGAGATAAAATTTTGTTGATGCAATCCTGGAGTGCGTTCATTCTTAATGTCAAATTCATTGAACGTGAAGCCTGGCTTTTAAAACTTATTCAATTTTCGTTAAGTTTGAGAAACGAACTCCAACCGGTGCAAGGTATAAATTGCATCGGTTGTCTTGTGAGGAAAGACTTGCATGCCTTACGTGGGGTGATCCTTGTCTGTGTCGTGTCGACAACACGAAACGAGTGAAAGGGGATGTCTATTCCCTTTCTTCGCCCTGGAAAAGGGCTCGCATCTCTATTGAGATGCGGGATGCGATTGACGTTTTGCAATCAATTTATAAGCGCCAGGGACGCGTGTTTTCCGATGGACCTTCTGATCCATCGGATCGGCTCGTCATACTGACGGACGAAGCCCTCAACGTCAAATACCAGCAGAGAAGGAGGCCCCAGCTGTCATGCGAAGGTGGATAACTGCGCCAGCGAACAAGATAATTTGTTCGCTGCCCCTTCATATCACGGCGGTCTAGAATACATTCTACAAGGAAACGTTGACCACCATGGGAATCCACCAATGGTTGTGGTGGAGGAGAAAAAAATAGATCCGAATTGTGTGTCGGATCTAGAGTCGAATATCGACAAACTCGATCGCTACCTCCATGTATTGGAGGAGATCCTTTAACACGAGCGCGGTAAACGTCACTTGTTGGAACAGACGGTGCAAGATCATTATATCGAACGGTTGGAAAACCGTTCGAAGAGTGCGTACTCAATGTTGGAGACGAATAAAAATGTTACGCTCTTCGTGATGAGCTGTCGTCAGCTCATCGCGGTTTCGAGGATCTTCGGACCCGACATGAGATCTCCAGATTCAGCATAAGAATCTGGTTTGTGAGCACAAGAATCTTTTAGGGATTCTTGGAAAGGGTGGTCAGATCCGTCCTCGGAAGAAACCGCGCACTGATGGTACGGGCAAAGCCGACCAACGTAAAACGTAGGACGCGTTCGCATCTAACGCGGTAATTTCTATTGTGTATGCATTGCCTCTGTGACGCAGTACAAGAAATGCTCAAAAGAACTTGGGTGATAGTTCACTGCTACCCATATTAGTGACTACACGCTTCGGTAAGTTTACTTTAGGAAGTAGAACTATGGCATTAATTATAAATGAAAGTACATTTGATCTTCCATGTTTGTCTGCGTTCAGTTTCTGACGGTCCACTAGGTTAGCAATGGAATGCTTTGCGAAACGGATTACTGATTCTCGAGAAAGCAGAACTTTCTCTGCTGACTCATTTGTTTTGTGTTTTCCAGTGCGGTTTTTGCTCACTGCCATGAGATCTTTCTCATCTTCAATGTCGATAGATTTGACATAGACATCACTCGCGCCGTTTGTTACTATGACGCGTGGTGAGCATGAGCCAGAAATGGTTTTGCTCGTGCGAGCCAATTTTCCCTTAAACTAGAGGATCCCTCAAATTGGATGGGTATGCGTGGATGGTGTAAGCCATTCACGAGAAACAACGTATGCGTTGTAGACACATGCACCGAATTGCTGATGACGAATTCGACCATCGGTAAAACCTCGCTCCAATTTGGATACGATTGGACGTAACCTCGAAGTATCTCTTCGAGGCGCGATTTGCGCGTTCCGTCTGACCATCTGTCTCTGGATGATCAGACGTTGACATAGTCAGCCGCGTTCCGATCTCTCAGAACACGAATTGCCAAAACTCCGCCTTAAACCGTGGATCTCTATCCGAGACTAGTTCCCGGGGTTAATCATGATGTTTGAATACCGTGTCTATGAAGACACGGGCACAGCCCGGAGCTGTGACCGACTCTGGTACTGCAACAAGATGTACCATCTTGCCGAATCTGTCTACCAAAAAAGGATTCAATTAATTTTTGATCGTCGTCGGGAAATCCAAAGACGAAGTCCATCGATACGAACTGCCAACATTTTGCCGGAAGTGGTACGGGCTGGAGAGGTGCACGGGATGAAGGGCTAGGCTTCACCCGTTGACATACTTCACAAGCACGAATGTACTTGCGCACGAACTGATACTGGCGGGGCCAGTAAAATTCGCGACTTACTGTGAAAAAAGTTTTCTCACGTCCACGATATTCAATTGTTTGTGCATCGTAACACTCATACATGATGCGCAAGCGCAAATTATTGTGAGTTAGGACAACGACACGTGGAGTGTCGCTGGCAACGACTGTGTAATACAATAAGCCGTTGCGTGTTGATTATTGATCGGATGACGATCGATATAAACCCGGTATATATTTAGAAGATTTATCGGAGGATTTATCGAATGATTTTATTAAACGCAAAAGGTCCTCATCTTCTGCGTAGGCTTTCTTTGTGTCATCAAACAAGGTTGATGACGGAACACTTGGAATGAGTATTGCAACAGTGGGATTATTTCTATTGTTGGAATGCGCAGCCAGCTCGAAATCGGGTCGGCGTGATAACGCATCAGTGACAACAGAAAGAGAAAATACTCCGCGAAGACGGATAGCCACCTCGCCATTCTTTGCGAGAGGTATGGGCTGCTTACGGCCGTCTGTAATGACGCATGGTCCGTAAACACGATGAACGGTCTATCTCCGAGGAGTTAGACCCTAAATTTAGCGAATGCGTATTTCATGGCAAGGAGTTCCTTGTTATGCACTGGGTAATTGTGTTTAGCTGGTTGCAACTGACGCGATTGGTAACAGACGACGCGCTCCGCACCATCTGTATCGTATTGCATTAGCGAAAGCCGATTGCGAAATCGCTGGCGTCACAGACCACATGAAATGGTCTGTCTTGATCTGCAATCGCCAAGATGGGCGATTGCATCAAGCTTTGCTTGATACCTTCAAACGAACGCTGACAATCAGCGTTCCATAAACCATTTCTCGCCTATTTTCAAGAGACGAGAGAGATGAACTGTCATCTCTGCATAATTGCGAGAGTACTTGTGCAAGTACGCCGCTAAACCAAG
>NC_090626.1:140591-150906 GCF_004359215.1 Bremia lactucae
TGTTTACCGACGATGCACCCAAGAAGTGGTATTTCGCTTGCAGCGAATATACACTTCTTGAGATTTGCATACAACTTATGCTTTCGCATAAGTGTAAGGACCTGACGAACGTGAGTTTTATGAACTTCAACGCCCGTCTTACCGTCCATGGCTCGGCTATGGACGTATACATCGTCAAAATGACTCAGTGCGAATTTTCGCACCGGCCTCAACAGATCCGCAACGCGTCTGCAGGGGCGTTACTAAGTCCCTCTGGCATTAGTAGCCATTCCCAGAGCATCCCACTGGGGATGCTCACTGCTGTGTGTGGTTGTCCCGTTCACGCATAAGAATTTGATAGAATCCATTCATCAGATCCATAGACGAAAAGATCGTACTTTTAGACATACCATCTATGATTACGTCTTTTCTCGGTATCGGCGTTTGAGCCGATACCGTTGCAGCATAATGGGTGCGCTATCCAGCACCCTCCTATGGCCTTTCGCACACAGAAGGCGGATAGCTATGTGGGAAGGTTAACTCCCTCACATGACCCGCTTTCAATCGATCGATAAAGAATTTATCGAACGCAAGTACTTGTCCACGAGGCAGTGGCCACTGTTTCAGGACACAGTACTTCGAGCCCGATTTGAGCTCAATCTCATGTCAAGTGCCTTTATCCTTAGGCAATACGCATAGTTATGATTCAGAATGCATCCCTGAATTCAATCAATTTCTTATATAAAGGATTTGTCTTAAATAACTCCCAGGATTGAGTAGTATATCTCGCAATCCGAGTCTTTACATCGAGGACACTTTCGTCCATCGATGAGCAGCTGAAAACCCGTTCGTTCCCTGCAAAAATTACCGCTGACCGAATATCGGTCAGGTATTCGTCCTTTATGACGAGTACGCAGATCTGCTTGATTCTACCACTATGCAGATCTCTCAAGAGCCGCTTGGGTCTAGGGTTCGTAATTGAATTATCTCCGAAGTTAACTTCGGAGGCGCATACAGATCAAGAGTATAAGCGCCTACTCTTGATCCGTCATTAATCAAGACATTCAATGTCTCGGTTTCTTCCTGAGATCTATCCACAGGCTGCCGAGGGATCAATCCCTCGGGATGCTGAAGTCTAGTCACTTCAGCATTAACTATTTGAGGAGATATCTCCTCAGGCACGTGGGGACTTATTCCCTTAACGTCATCCGACTGTAATTGCGCTATCGCATGTCGGGTCCTCTACGGTCGACTCTCTACTCGACTTAGGATCATCGTCTTGCCACTTTTGGACAACTGGTATCTTCCTTAAATGTCGCCCGCTAGGCGTACATTCATGTCTCAATCCATGCAACTTATTCGAGTGGTGGACCTACGGAGCTGCCTGTGCATTCGCACTTCCGCCGGCAGCTGACTCCACGGGTGATTAGTAATCACACTATGATCTTGTGCTGTCGTACTACCGACCGGACCACAAGTAAGGCCATTGCACTCACTCGTAGTACATCCACACGCTTGTGGACGCTCCAAGACGTTCATCAGCTGGTCATCTGATGAACAAGTGGCAGGCATCCATACGGATAGATGCTGCCAGCTGATCCTTGGCTCATATTCTCTGAGTCAAGGTAAACCTAGGATGACATCAGATTTGTCATCCAAATCCATTATGATGAAATCATCATCATATTATAAATATTTTAACGTATAGTGAAGTTTCACTATGCGTTTCATCACAGTTATCGATGCGCCTGTCGCTAGAAGCACCGTCATCCTCGTTATAGGGATGTCGCGCTCAACATATTTGAGCCTACGACCCTCTAGCGACTGTCGACGAATAAAGTCATTTGACGCCGCACAGTTCACTGGGGCTCTAAGTGACAAATGTTTTGTCACTTTGAACTTCAAGGTGATGAGGGATACCTCATCGCCAGGTGCAGAGACACATAATGATTCTGTGTCTGGAGCAACTTTAGTCAAGAGATTTGCAAATTCTTTTGAGGTTGCTGAATCAGTAGGGCGTTGCGCCCCTACTATCCCCGACCATTTTTTTTGCGGTCCGCCTCGCTGTTACGATTTCGCAACAACGTCGGACCCGCGACCGATGCACTTTTTGGCATGCGATCCAAAATTACGTTCAGTACCTTTTGGTGCTGGGCGTGGGGCACTTCACTCATGAGCTTAGTGTCCTAACTTCTTACAACGTTTGCATTTCTGCAATCGCTTATTGTTCGAAAAGCGATGTTTCTTGCTTTCGACATAGGAGAAGTCCATAGGCTCTGGACCTCCAGCTCGTGTCGTCATGAAGGACGATACGATGACGAACAAGCTTGAGAATGTTTAAAGCTAAAGTCCTCCTGTCCCGCAACGGATTTTGCTTTTTCAAGCGTATCCACTTCCAAGCGAAACATGTAGGTCTTTACGGGGCCATCCGTAAGACCTTGCATGAACATCGTAATTAACGTGTGTTCATGAACTGGATTGTTTGTGATAGAACTCGCTAAGAGTCGTATGTGCTGGGTATATGCGTGGACATCACGCTTGCCTTGCTTGAGTTGCAAAAGCTCTGATCGAGCTCTAAACTCAGCCCTTGGCGATTTAAACATCTGTTTGAGCTGGGCTTTAAAAGCCTCTAGCGACCCAAAAGAGATATGGGTCGTGCAACTTAAGGCTTAGTGCCCAGACCTGCCAAATTTGACTAAAAAAATGCGACTTGCGTTTACTCGTCGACGATATGCCGATCCCTTATGACATCATCCAACTCGACAAGCCATCTTAAGAGGGAGTCTTCATCGATAACTCTATACTTAAAGATGTCACTCTTTAAGGTTTCGGGTCGACGCGTGTGCGCCATTCCAGGTACAGTGGTCTGTACCTGTTGTAACCTCAATAGTTCTGCCTGTTGAGAGCCTTGCTGATTAAGCAAGCCTACCTTCTGTTTCGCCTTGTCAACTTCATGTTGTATGAACTTGGCGATGGCTGAATAGAGGGCATCTCTGTCCAATCCGGACAGCATGGCCAAAATGGCATCGTTCCCTACGGTCGAACTCATTCCTTCGACCGCACTCCTTTCTATGTCACTTAGAAAGGAGTAGCCATCACGTTAAACGTGATGCGTATTTTCATTATCATCGAACATGTCCCTGTAAGATGATGGAACTGTTGTCCTTGGACAGACTACAAAGTGCTACCAGGTGTAATGGGGCACTGCCGTCTTGTACTGTTTCAATAAAATCTACTTCGCACTGCCTCTGTTCGAGTGGTGCCTCACGTCACTTCATGTACATTAGTTCGGCAGAGGAAGACTCTTTTAAAACACTTGCTTTAAAGACGGTTGTAAGTAAACTGTATTTAATAGAATTAAACTCTCTGTTTTCTATTTGTTTATACTAACTTTATTATATACTAATACTTAACATGTAATAGAAGTTTTATTTGTCTTTCTTGTCAAGCGCGTCCAGCGCTGACTTAACTGCGGAGAAAGAAGATTTACCGAACATTACTGTGTAAAGTAATTTTCTCCAAATACTATCTACCTTTTAGAAAATTTATTAATAAACAACCTTTAAGTGTTAACTTCATGTAACTATACACCCCGTTAAAGGTGTAGTAAAAGCTAAAGCTACGTTGGACACTTGAAGCTATGTAATTATATTTTGACCCGTTTGCGCTCGCCCAACTTTTAATGAGGGTTAAAAAAATTCCACATAGAAATGCACTTTAAAGGTTATGAGAGACGATAAAATACTAATTGCATCGTCGTTTTGCTTTTAAAGAGTGATGATTGGAATTAATGCTTTATATTCGACATATGGGAGGTTTATTTCGATTTTCAAGAATTCGGTCGACCGATTTAATTATCACAAAATCAAAGCACAATACCACCGATAAATAATGTTTTATCGTACATATTATTGCCACATGAGAATCTTTATACCCGCGATTGACCGTGGACGACACAGCAAAGACCATCCAATATGTCTGGCTTGGGCAATGCTACTGCGAAGTTGTATAATTGCGGAATGTAGTGACCTTCTTGATGAGAAGGATTTGAAAATCAAAAACCATTTTCAACCATCTGATAACATGGCGCTGAATTTATCCTAATGATATAAAGGAACATCCGGCGTTAGAATACTAGACTTCTTCATTCACTATTACTTAAACGTGAATTCTGACGAAGGGAGAGGTATCTCGGTTCACTTCGATGAAACCTTTGACTTCGTGAAGGTGATAAATTTTGTGGGTTACGCTAAACGACGATGACTCATAAAATATCGTCTGAGGGTACGAAAGTGTCTAATTAGACCTGTTACTTATGCCGAAGGCGTGCGCAACCCGACAAGTTATCAAAGAATAGGAAAGCTAAAATGTGGGTAAGTCAAATTGAGAGGTTCTCGCTGGATTTTAGTCAGAGTATTCTTGACTGCCTGCCCAAGCAAGGGTCCACCTTATCAGCTCGGCTACACGAAGTAGGCGCGCTTTAAGAAGAAGCCGAGCGCACCATTTTGAAGGATCTTCGATTTAATTTAAGAGACTTAACTAAACTAAACAACTAAGTCTTCTAAAAGTTCCGAACACACACACATCCTTCTCCCATTATGGGACAACCCTCAAACGCCGAGCTAATGCAGCAAATGATGCATATGCTACAGCAGCAACAAGAGGGTTGGCTAATTCCCAAAAGGAAGGTGGGCTTAAGGTGGACGGCTGAGGATACCGAGGTATAGTGGAAGAGGCGAAGAGCCGGTTTGACTTTATTACGCGCAAGTACAGCAATATTTTATTGCGCGCGGTACGAAGTAGAAAGAGGACGCAATCGTACCTCAAGTACTTGCCCTACTAGGAAGTTTATTGCGAGGACCAGCAGCACAATGGTTCTTGCTGCATCAATCAGAAATTCACTCGTCGATGATTTTTTTCTAGCAGTTGAAAAGGAATTCGTCCCTGCGGATCTGCAACAACGTCTTCGAGACGATCTGCATCGGCTGAGACAAGCCAATTGCAAAGGCTTAACGGACTACATTCGAAATTTCGACACATTATTATGCAAGTTGAGGACATGACTGAAATAGACCAAATTATCTATTTTCAACGAGGGTCAAAAACCGAACTCAAGAAGAAGTCCAATACCGACGAGGAAACACACTGTCGGAGGCTATTACTGTGGCGCTCGACTTTGAACGCGCACACTTGGGTGGCTATCATCACTACACCGCTACAACCCCTCGTTCTGGTCCACCAAATGTGGCCAGAGAATTGAGCTAGAGCCCATGAAAATCGACAATGCTCGGCCTCATCATAGGTCTGCTCGCGTCCATAACCGACATTTAAATAAATCAAAATGTGCATACTGCAAAAAACTGGGGCACACGATTCAGCAGTGTTGCAAGCGCAGGAACGAGCAAAAAAATCACGGCAACAGATATCGTCGCGATCGTGCAAACGTCAACTATTTCGAAAGTGAGTCAGTCAAAAAGTTCCCATCGCGATTGTGTCAAATGAAGCCATAACCACACTTAGTGAAACTGACTTTGTTTCCTCCACAGAAAAAGATTTGATCGTCAAAAAGAGTCATCTTGACAATCTTGCTGTCAATATAATGCTCGATTCTGGCGCCACATGCAATGTGGTGAAGCCGGGGTTGCTGCAACGCGTCATGTCTGAAGTGGCAATTCAAGTCACTCGTTTCGACGGCACTAACACCACCAAACAGAAGGTGAAGAAAGGAGTCGCAAATATCTCCTTTGATAATATTCAATTTTCTGACGTTTCAGTCATTGAGTGGCCAATGATCAATTCCCATGATGTAATTCTGGGTAAGCCTTGGTTCACGGCGCACGAGCCAATCATAAATTGGCGTACTCATCAAGTCTTGTTTAAAAGTGGTGACATACCAAAGCATGAGGTTTTAACCGGTCATTATTTTCTCGGCCGACTTTTCTAAAAAAATTGAAGACATCATAATGCGAAGAAGTCTATCGTGTCAAAATTTAACAAGAGTCGGAATCTACAAAACCTCGTAAGAAACGGTGAAACGCTTTACTCGATTTCTATAAAGATGTATTTCCGAAAAAGTTACCGAATTCATTGCCTCCTCATCGGTCGATTGAGTTTGAAATCAATATGCAACCCGGTGCGCAACCGAGTAATCGTTCGCCGTTTCGACTTTCACAAGTTGAACAAAAGGCTTTACAGAAGTTCGTTGATGAGAGCCTTTCACGTGGATGGATTGAGGTTTCAGACTCGCCTTGGGTATCAAACACTTTGGCATTCCTAAAAAGGACCCAAGAACCGGTACGAGTGTATCTAGTTCGGAATGGATTCGATCCGGAAACGCGAATGCTCCGTTGGGTGATTGACTTTCTTACGTCAACTCTAAGTATTTAAAATACCTTTACCGCGAATCGATGAATTTTTCGTATTCTATGCAAGGTATGAGCTATTTCACAGTCATTGACTTATTTCAAGGGTACCATCAGATGCGTATCCATCCGGATCGCAAAATACACTGCGTTTCGTACATCAAATGATACGTATCAGTGGTGCATTGCTCCGATGGGCCTTGCTGGAATGCCTGGCATTTGGTCGCGCTTGATGCGTGTTCTTTCTGAAAAGTTCCCATTCGTTGTGGTATATTTGGATGATACATGCATCTTTTTCGTCTCTTATGACGAGCATCTTGGATATCTTGCTATCGTGTTCAACGTATTACGCAACGAAACACTCTTCGCTCACATCAGCAAGTGCAAATTTGCGCGTCAAGGGGTCAGCTTTTTGGTTTTTTGGGGCGCACTGTTTCTGGCAAAGGATTATCCGTTGATAATACAAAGACGGAAGCAATCGCTTAGTGGCCGCAACCTTCCTCTGTAAATGAAGTGCAAAGTTTCCTTGGTCTTGCTGGTTATTATCGCCGCTTTATTCATCAGTTTGCGCACATAGTTCTGCCGTTGAGCCATCTCGTTAAAAAAGATTCTTCATGTTTGTGGAATGCAGAACATGAGGAATCATTCGTAAGGCTGAAGTCTGCCTTACAAGCCGCACCTGTGCTGACTTTGCATAGCTTTTCACGCCTGTTCTCTCTCACTATGGATGCATCAGGGTCGTGGGTTGAGATGTTTTCTCGCAATGTCTCAATGGACATGACCATCCAGTAGCGTTTTATTCAAAGAAGCTTGGAGTCCATGAGCTGAATTGGGCTGCTAATGAAAAGGAGCTATTTGCTATCACAGCTGGGTTGGACAAATGACGTCATTACCTTTATGACCATCAGTTTGATCTTAACGGACAATAGCGCCTGATCTTGGCTGTTTCATCATCCGAAAGTCTCGCCGAAGTTGGCTCGATACTTGACCACCTTCGCTCAATATACGTTTGCTATACACTACATTAATGGTGTTTTAAACGTTGTAGCTGATGCGCTTTTGCGCCGGCCTGATGATACTGTCGTGGACAATATCCACTTTCATAAGTGCGGTTCTAGTTGCCAACAACGAGGTACACGTTTACTTTGTTCGCCCTCGGTGCCAACTCTGCCCTGGAAGGAGGCTGAGGCTCTGCAAGTTGCCACCTTAATGACAGCGTCGTTTGTCGAGTTGTCACCAGAAGTCCATAAGCTACTTCAACAAGGCTACGTCAGACATGCCGAGTTTAAAGAAGCATGGATTAGCTCCGAAACAAATTTATTGATTGTCAAGCAAGAAGAATTGTTGTCTTTGCGGACATCAAATAAGCTTACACGTCTTCGCGTGCCTAGTAACAACCGTTTGCGAACGAAAGTAATATCGGAATATCATGATTTGGCAATAGCTGCTCATCCGAACAATCGCAGAACATTCTTGCGAGTTGCTCAGTGGTAATACTGGAAATCTTTGCAGAAAGACGTCAAGGAATATGTCAAAACTTGTGAAACCTGCGCACGTTGAAAACATGATAATCAACGAAGAAACGGATTACTCATGCCAATTCCAATACCGGATGCTTGCTGGCAAGTGGTGTCAATGGACTTAATAACAAGACTTCCTGTGTCCAATGGATTTGATGCCATCCTAACTGTTGTCGATAAGCTTTTCAAACGAACGAACTACGCAGCAGTGCACGTTAAGGATGCATACACCACAGCAAAAGTATTTTACGATGCTGTCGTTCGACACCATGGTCTTCCAGAAGTTATCATCAGTGACCGAGATAGCACGTTCACGTCCATGATTTGGAAATCTTTGATGACGATCATCGGTGTTCGTCTATATATGACAATCACTCATCGGGCTCAAGCCGATGGACAGACCGAGCGCCAGAACCTTGTAATAGAAGACGCACTCAGATGCATGCTATCTTACCATGGCACTGACTGGACCGAACACTTGGAAGCATAGCCTTTGAAATAGACACGGGAAGAAAAGAACGCTCTGCATGGCAAAAAGCACTGGGCTGGAATAGTCAACCAAAGGAGATTGACTTAAACGCAAAAGAGTCATTATCAAAGAATGAGCAAAGATCATCGATCAGGCTCGCAATAATCTTTTAAGAGCACAAGCTTCGTAAATTCAATATTACGACCAACAGCGCCAAATAAATTAAGTTGAATTCAAGGTTGGAGATCTAGTTATGCTGAATACTCGCAGAATATCGTTGAAACACGCTGCGAAAGATGTGGGGACACCAAGAGCCAAGTTTGCGGCAAGAAAAGTGGGACCATTCGAAATTATCTAAATGATTAATGCTAATGTGGCAAGGCATATATAATAAATATAATAGTGATATAAAAATACTTATACATAAAAAAATAATATTAAAAAAATATCAATATCCGGTACTTTCCTAAGTGTAACGTGTTTACCAATTTCACCACTTTGATAATACAGTAAATACATACTATTGGACTTGAACCAATAACCCTTGAGTGGGAACCGATTTATCTTTGGTAAGTTACCATAAACCAGGAATAGGATTAATCCAACTTTTAATGTTGATGTTCAATCAAAGTATGAACCGCAACGGGAAGGGTTCGAATTCGTCCGATACCGAAAGCATCAAAATTCGTGGATAAATGCACAGGGGGTCATCTTCTTGAGATTTGCATACAGCTTATGCTTTCGCATAAGTGTAAGAACCTGACGAACGTGAGTTTTATGAGCTTTCACGTTCGTCTTACCGTCCATGACCCGGCTATGGACGAATACATCGTCATAATAACTCGGTGCGAATTTAATCGTCAGCCATACTGGCTCGTACAATGGGATGGCGAAACTAAGGATGAAGCAAGCTGGGAATAAGAGAAAAATATTCGCCATGTCTCCCAATGGAAAGATCTCGTCGCCGATTTCAATCAGCGTCAACGAGAGATCAAATCGGAGAGGATACCAGGAGCAGCGAACACGCTAAGCCCTTGACCACTCATTTCAATTAATCTTTTGAACCATTCATTTTTATAATTCAATTTTACATAAGCGCCATAATAAAAACAAGTAGAAAAAAGGCTTGCGCAATTATGTAGGCGGGCACGTTGTAATGCGGCCACGCTCTCCTTAGAGACACACCCTAGCACAGCGAGGAAACGGTTTAACCAGCTTCTCTTGCGTGCAGTGAGGTAGTTGTGGTGGGCTCGTTAGCGACCTTACACAACGCACTAAGTACTTTAGTTAAATGTCGCCACGGGAGCGGTAATCCGGCTCCTCGCGGGCACTTACTAAGTAGAAAGTAGTTTCCTCCCACTGATATATATTAAATAGAATTAAAAATAAATATTTATTTTTATTAATCAAAATGTCATCTCTACAGATAACACTTAATATGTATTGTGAGCGTATCTTTCTAGATATCTCGCGTAACGGATGACGCTAGGCCTCATCCCTTTTAATGTGAATGCACCTATGTGCATCACATACACAAGGGTTGGTCACAAATGTGAACCACACCCGAGTGCTGGGTCTTATTATTTTAATTTCCAATTGATTACCCCTTTAAATAGACCAAGTGTACTTAACGGGGACTGTGTAACATTAGGGCAGCTTTAACCCGTTACAAATTAGAAGAGATGGTACTAAGAATTAGATTTAGGATAGGCGATACCTTAAGGAGTATACCAAAAGTATCGGTGAGTAAAACTAAATTTTAATTCAGTCGTAATTTATCCTCATACCTGGCAGTGGCAAGGATACTTTTTTGAGGTATTTTAACTTTATCTGAAGATCCTACTCTGTCCCAACAAATTAAAAAAATATATTAAAGTGAAGTTTGAGTGTCACGACGTTCTCGAAGAACTTTGCTGATCACTTTGAGGTAGCATTAATTACTCTTTAACAAGATGGGAATCAATTTAAAGATTTAGCGACGTTTT
>NC_090626.1:164011-169153 GCF_004359215.1 Bremia lactucae
CGAAAAATAAGGTATGCTTTGTAAAAGCATGCACTGATTTGTTGATGGCAAATTCTACCACCGGCAAGAACTCGCTCTAACTCTCAAAAGAGTGGACGTATCCGCGAAGATTTTTTTTGAGAATACGGTTTGCCCGCTCCGTCTGACCATCCGTTTCAGGATGATCAGAACTGACATTTTCAGCTGTGTTCCAAGTTATTTGAGCACAGTTTGCCAAAAATTCAGCCGTGAATCTAGGGTCTCGATCTGATGGAGTCGATATATCGTGTCAAAAAAGACACGAGCACAGCCTTTGGCTGTGATGAACCACTTGGTTAAAACGATCGACAAAAACAAGAATACCATTGTTTTTATGTTTGTCGTCGGAAATCCAAAGACGAAGCTCATAAATACAGACTGCCAGCATTCTGCAGGAACAGGCAGAGGTTGGAACGGAGCACGAGATGAAGCACAGGTCTTTACCCGTTGAAAAACTTTGCAAGCACGTATGTACTTGCGGACAAACTCGTGCTGGTGTAGCCAGTAGAAGTCGCGACTTATCGTGAGATAGGTCTTCTCACGTCCACGATTGAAAACTTATTGGTGCGTCGTGGCACTCGTAAATGATGCGTAACCACAAATCATTACGGGTGAGGATGACGACGTAAGGTGTATCGCCAGCAATGACTTTGTAAGATACAGTGGACCATTGCGTGTTGTGTATCGCTCTGTTGAGGATCTATAAAAGTTCGACAATCCTTAAAAGGACTGTCGGGATGGATTTCTACGGTAATTTATCAGCCCTTTGAGAACCTTATCTTCTTGATAAGCTCTTCTAACGTCATCAAGTAATTTTGACGGCAAAACATTTATTGCTGCAACAGTGGCCTTATGGTCACTGTTGATTTGCGCAGCCGGCTCAAAATCGGGCCGGCGCGAAAGGACAATGGCGACGACGTTAAGTCATCCTACTTTATACTCCACGGAGAAGTTATACTCCGCGAAGAAAGACAACCATCTCGCCATTCTTTGTGAGATGTGTGGGCTGTTTACGGCCGTGCGTAGAGAAGCATGGTCTGTATATACAAAAGCTGTCTATATCCCAAGAGATAGACCCTAAACTTAGCCACTGTGTATTTCATGGCAAGGAGTCCTTGTCATGCACTGGATAGTCGCATTTAGCTGTTTGAAGCTGACGTGAGTGATAACAGACGACGCGCTATGCGCCGTCTGAGTCATATTGCATTAACGTACAGCCGATTGAAAAATCGTTGGCGTCACAGACCACATGAAAAGGTCAGTCTTGGTCAGCAATCGCCAATCTGGCGATTGCATCAACCTTTTTTTGATATTCTCAACACAACGCTGACAATCAGCGCTTCATGAGCATATTAAATGTTTCTTTAACAAAAAAGAAAGAAGCTCTGTGTGAGTACTTGTGCAGGTACGCCGATAAGCCGAGAACGTTCTAAGTCCCTTCACATCGACTGGTACAGGCCAGTCGGTGATCGCCTTGATCTATTCTAAGACGTCCTTTAATCCTTTTCCATCTTTATATAGAGGATTTGTTTTAAAATACTCGTAGGATTGGAACGCAACCGTTCAACCCGAGTCTTCTTATCGATGGCACTTTCGTCCATCGATGAGCTGCTGAGAACCCGTTCGCTCTCAGCAAATACTAATATCGGCCACATAGTTGTCATCCAGGACAAGTACGCAGATCTGCCTGACTTTGGCACTACGCAGATCACGCAAGAACCGTTTTGGTTCATGCGTTGGCAATTGAGTTATCTCCGAAGTTAACTTCGGAAGCGCTATTAAATCAAGTGTATAAGCGCTATTAAATCAAGTGTATAAGCGCCTACACTTGATCCATTGTCACAAAGACATTTTTTTTGTCTTAGTTTCCTCTTTGAAACGTATATTCAAAAGGACCTGGGAACATTTGATCACAGATTTTCGGGGAATTATTTCTCAGTTTCTTGGGGACTTATTCCCTCGAGTTTTATTTGGGGAGTATCCCTTAACTGCCTCAAGCTATGGTTGCGCTACCACAGCGAGATCTACGATCGACTCTCCAGTCGATATAGGATATTCACACTGTCTCTTACAGACAAAGCGTCTCAAACTTTCATGGATGTTGATTTTCAAGCAATCTTTCTTGTTTCTTACCACTCAACTTATTCGAGTGGTCGAACTTTGACGCTGCATGTGCTTGTGCACAGCCATCGGGTTCTAACTTCACAATGTGTTGGGTATTCACACTGAAGTCTTGTGCAGTCATGCTAACGACCGACCCACAAGTGAGGCCATCGCACTCACTCGTAAGACATCCACACGCTTGTAGACGCTCCAAGACGCTCATCATTTGGCTATCTGATGAACAAGAGACAGGCATCGTCACGGCTTGATGCTGCCCGTTTCTACATGGCTTGTACTTTCTGAGCCATGGCAATCCAAGGATGACATCAAATTTGTCATTCAAATCTAGTACGATGAAATCATCATCGTAATGTTTACTCTTTAACGTGTATTGAATACCAGCTACACGTTTCTTAACTGTTACAGATGCGTCTGTTGCTAGGCGCACTGTCATCCGCGTTAGAGGGATATCGCGCTCAATAAATTTGAGCCTGCGATCTTCTACCGATTGGCGTCTGCTAAAATTATTCGATGCCCCACAATCGACTAGGGCCTAAAGTTGCAACTTATTTGACCCTTTTTTTCAGGATGATAAGGTTAACCTCATCTCCTGGGGGCAGTTACACACAATATTTGTGTGTGAGGATCAACTTTCATCATAAGCCTGCATCTCTTATAATGTTGCCGGATCAGTAGGGCGCTCCGCACTTACTGACCCCGACCGTTTTTTGACGATCCGACTCCCCGTTGCGACTGCGCAATACCGTCGGACCCGTGTCCTCCGCTATCCCTGGCGAGGGGACGGTCTTTTCGCTCAACGTTCTATGCACTGGCCGTGGGGCGCTACACTCATAGGCGTAATAGCCCGTCTTTTGACAACGATTACATGTTTGTAATCGTTCGAAACTTGAAGAGCGAGGTTTCTTTACATACGAGAGATCCATGGGTTCTGGACCTCCGTTTTCTTGTCGTCTCGGTGGACGATATGCGAAACGGGGTCACATGTGACCGATGTACTGACAAACTAAGGCTATTTTAACTATGATATAGTCGGGATGTGTGTCAGTACATCAGGGAATATAGCTGGGTTACTGTTGTGACTCAGCTACGTACGAATGAGACGTGTCGGCACCTCAAGTACGGTGTATTGATATTTAGTATTATTAAATTAGTTGCATTTAGAAGCCTGATTTATTATCTGTGAGTTGCTGTGTGACCCTGTCACAATATGCACCCGAGTGGACGAAAGCCTAAAGTCCTCCTATTCCGCTATTGAGATCGCTTGGTCGAGCGACTCTAATTCTAGCCGGAACAGGTGGGTCTTAACAGGACCGTCTGCAAGACCTTTATTAAACACAGCTACCTGTGTCAGTTCATGAATTGGATGACAAACGATTACAATTAAACAGGTATCGTGTATGTTGGGCATAAGCGTGAATGTCACACCCGAACAAGAAACCACGAGCTGTGTCAGCTCTGACAGTTGCCGCGCGACGCCGCAAGCCGCATGGGCGCGCACGAGGACTAAAGTGTGCTCGCGAGTCCGACACACCACCGTCATCCCGAAATTCACCGACGTTCATCATGCTCCACTTGAGACGATCACTGCCGATACGCCTTTTCCAGAATCGAAACCACCTTTTGGGAGTGTACCACGTGACGACGTCTCCATGAGACCCACAAAATCGAGCCATACCGGCAAACAAGCACCTTCACTGTGTCCATCGGACCCCCAGGGAGACCACAAGCGTCGTCTTGACACTTGCGTCCCACGAACGAGGGACCAGCTGCTTGCAGTGAAGGTTTGGCCCGTGGCCGGCTACGCGGAATACCTCCAACGATGCCGAGAGCGAGGAAGACCTGAGGAGCAGGTTGACGAATGCCCACTAGTCCTTATGACGACACTGACTTCGGCCGACAGGCTTACGAAGACCAATTCCGCCAGTGCCTCACCGCCATGGGATGTTCCATCCCCGAATTATTTAACTCGCCGCATCGGCTCGGCTGGTTTGCGCTTCGACGTCTTCGATGTTACATGGCCAAGGCGGTTGCTGATCGGCGGTGGGATGTCTATCGTCGTATTGACCGGGCATGGCTACCCGAAGGCCCATAAGACGTGGGAACCGGAGGACCGCCTCGTGGAGGACTGCGCCGACCTCGTGAACTCTTATAGGCGTTGCCCTCAATCGGTCCGCGCTAAGCGGGTCTAGAAGGCTCTTCGGGTTGATGTCATGGGGTGGTTTCCCATTCTGGATTTTGATGATGACTTCTTGGAGAGTGAACGTCGGGGTGGGACTGTCTACTTTACCCAGAACTCATGCCATCCCGCCTTAAGGCGATGTCCAACCAAATTACCACCTGGAAGTATCGCTCCTCGTCATGACCCAACAAAGGTTGAGAAGGACGGATCATACCACCATGGTTTATCGCGTTCGTCTGGGGGGTTAAGGCCTCTTCAGGACTCACTGGCTTCCTGCCAGAATCACTTGGCGGCATGTCGAGAAGACCTATCTGCCTTATAGGATCGCGTCCGCGTCCTCGAGGACCATTTCATGCGGATGGTCGTCGTGTGAAGCATTGTGAGGAATCGCAGAGCCGTCACCGGCATCGCTTGGAGCAGCTTGCGACTTTGCTCGACGACGGGGTCGGGGTATTTGACTGCGACAATGAACAAGGACTTGAATGACCATCAGCGTTGGCTGGCTTCGTTGTTTGATCGGGTGAAGATCCTTCAGCGCCACTTTGCGAGTTCAACACAGGCTCCTGCACCTCCCTCACGCCAGTCTGCGTACCCCTTGGGTCATCTGTCGTACCCTTCGGGGCCACCTGCGAAGCCTTCATGACGACCGGTCATCAACCAAGTGAGGAGTCTGCTGCGCCTTCGGCTGATGACCTTCGTTAGATGATGGGACAACTGTGGCGTCTGTTTCAGACCGGTCCGCCGGATCAAGGTAGGCCTTGAGCGTCCCAACATAGAATGTCGGGTGCGTTGCCATAGCCGATGGCAAGTTCAAGGTGTAG
>NC_090626.1:169160-180203 GCF_004359215.1 Bremia lactucae
AGACAAAGCGTCTCAAACTTTCATGGATGTTGATTTTCAAGCAATCTTTCTTGTTTCTTACCACTCAACTTATTCGAGTGGTCGAACTTTGACGCTGCATGTGCTTGTGCACAGCCATCGGGTTCTAACTTCACAATGTGTTGGGTATTCACACTGAAGTCTTGTGCAGTCATGCTAACGACCGACCCACAAGTGAGGCCATCGCACTCACTCGTAAGACATCCACACGCTTGTAGACGCTCCAAGACGCTCATCATTTGGCTATCTGATGAACAAGAGACAGGCATCGTCACGGCTTGATGCTGCCCGTTTCTACATGGCTTGTACTTTCTGAGCCATGGCAATCCAAGGATGACATCAAATTTGTCATTCAAATCTAGTACGATGAAATCATCATCGTAATGTTTACTCTTTAACGTGTATTGAATACCAGCTACACGTTTCTTAACTGTTACAGATGCGTCTGTTGCTAGGCGCACTGTCATCCGCGTTAGAGGGATATCGCGCTCAATAAATTTGAGCCTGCGATCTTCTACCGATTGGCGTCTGCTAAAATTATTCGATGCCCCACAATCGACTAGGGCCTAAAGTTGCAACTTATTTGACCCTTTTTTTCAGGATGATAAGGTTAACCTCATCTCCTGGGGGCAGTTACACACAATATTTGTGTGTGAGGATCAACTTTCATCATAAGCCTGCATCTCTTATAATGTTGCCGGATCAGTAGGGCGCTCCGCACTTACTGACCCCGACCGTTTTTTGACGATCCGACTCCCCGTTGCGACTGCGCAATACCGTCGGACCCGTGTCCTCCGCTATCCCTGGCGAGGGGACGGTCTTTTCGCTCAACGTTCTATGCACTGGCCGTGGGGCGCTACACTCATAGGCGTAATAGCCCGTCTTTTGACAACGATTACATGTTTGTAATCGTTCGAAACTTGAAGAGCGAGGTTTCTTTACATACGAGAGATCCATGGGTTCTGGACCTCCGTTTTCTTGTCGTCTCGGTGGACGATATGCGAAACGGGGTCACATGTGACCGATGTACTGACAAACTAAGGCTATTTTAACTATGATATAGTCGGGATGTGTGTCAGTACATCAGGGAATATAGCTGGGTTACTGTTGCGACTCAGCTACGTACGAATGAGACGTGTCGGCACCTCAAGTACGGTGTATTGATATTAGTAGTATTAGATTACTAGCATTAAGTTGCCCGATTTATTTCTGTAGTTAGACTACTAGAAGATGTCAATATATAACAGTTTAGAACTCTCTCTGTGAGTTGCTGTGTGACCCTGTCACACCTGGTAGCACTTGTAGTCAATCTCGAGGCTAAGAATTGAAACAATCTGGATGGCACTCAATGCGGATGACCCTGGAGACTATATGCCTCTCAGGCAGAACTCTCTTCACCTTTCCGATGCCCATTGGGCGACGCTTGAAAGGATGGTCAGCTTGTTAGGCGGGGATACTTTTGTCGGGTTCTCTTCCCTGACTGCCGACCAACAAAGGGCTCGAATTGAGCGCTTCGAGCGCTACGAGTCCTCTCTCATTGCTCATGTGAGTACGGTGGCGCAAGATGCCGCACGTACGGCAGTGAGAGCTGAGGCACAGGCACCTCTTCGACACCGGCGTCGTATACGCCGCGTCCAGATATTTCGAAGCCTGTGGAGATCCTCGTTACCACGTTTGGCGGGAAGGAATCGGATAGCTCTGTCTTCCGGATCGGGGATCTTGAAATTGCGCTGAGCGCAGGCCAGATTTTCGATGCGAGGTTTTAAGTGGCCTTTGCTCTTTCGAACCTAGGAGGTCGGGCAAGGGCGTGGGCTATGACCAAAGAGACGTCTTCTCCGAGATACTTTGTCTCGTGGGAGTTCATGGCTCAGGAGATGCGAACGAAATTTCTGATCGCCAATGTGGCCTACCATCATCGGTCGTTGTTCTTGCGGAGCAAGCAAGGAAACCGGTTTTTAAAGGACTATATCATGGAGCTCCAAATTTTGGAAGCCGCCGAGGCCGCCATGGCCGAGGCGCCGTTGTCGAAAGAAGTAAAGGTCACGGTCTTCATGGACGGTGTCCGAGTCGGTCGTGTTTGCACTGAACTATTTCGCCGCCAAGCGACTATGTCTAACGACGCTGTGCACATAGCTATGCTGGGAGACAACTGCACGATATCGGCCAAGGGCCACGTCGGGTCGACGGAATTCACAGAAGGCCCCACCCCCATGGAGATATCATCGGCCGAACAGGCACGTCCTCGCTGGGAGAGATCGAGCGCCGGTGGCCGCTGTTTCGGGTGTAATGCGCTTGGGCATTATCGCAGAACTGCCCCAAGAACCCATGGAAGGTAGTTTATGGCAAGCCTGCTTCGACGAAGCAAAATCCGAACGCAGCGAGCGTTGTAGAGTCGGGAAACGAAGTCTCCCAGTAGGCGCGAGACGTCCTACTCGGAGGTCACTCGCTCTCAAGAAATGAGGACGATTGCCTTCTCCTCTTCCTGGAGAACAAGTCCCGGGGACGGCACTGTTATGTTTGTCTGCGGCCGCTCTGCGGTCAAACTTGGTGGTGGTTACCGCTAAAGTGAAGGAATACGAAGACCCAATGACGGTCTTGATTGACTCGGGCGCGTCATACAACTTCGTGACTAAGGCCACTGTGGAGAAGAATTAAGCGTTGTAAGCCAAGGCTCTTAAAGACTCGAAGACAACAGCAACGTGCCCGTTCGCCTAGCGGCAGAATCGATCGTATCGACTCGTAAGGTTTTGTTGCCCTTAATAATCAAATTTGATGAGTTTGACGCTGAAGAACCGTTCATTGTCTTGGAATTGAAGGATCGGTTTCAGTTCATCCTTGGAATGCCATGGCTTACGAAGCATCAGCCATGGATCGACTGGCGTTGTCGCACCATAGTGCTAGTCACAAACCACTCTTCGGACGAGCCTTGGTGGATAATGTCCCCTTCTCGTCACGCGATGGATTTGTGCACAAACATCGCATCCCACACGCGAAACGCCCTTTTTGCCGGTTCGGTGGAGGTGGTGCATGAAGAAGGCCGTCGAGTATCGACTGGGTTATTAGTAAATGTTGAGGCTGGGTCAGCCTCCACAAGAAAATCGCGATCGAGGGTGGTTGCGCAAGCGATAGTGCTGCGGTCACTTCTGCTCAGGAAGTCGCTGTCGCTGTGCGACGCGCAAATGAAGGAGTCGTGTTTCCTCTCTCATCGGAAGTCGCAACCGTGAGCGATTGCGCACAGGGTAGTGCTGCTGTCACTATTGGTCAAGAAGGCGATGTCGCTCGGCGACACGTTAGTGAAGGAGATGCGTTTCATCCTTCACCGAAAGACGTAACCATGGGGAGTTGTGCTAGCGGTAATGCTGTGGACGCTACCCTTCAGGAAGACGCAGTCGTTGAGCGAAGCACACGTGAAGAAGATGAATCCACTCCTTCGCAGGAAATCGCAGTCGTTGGACGACGCGTAAGGGTGATGAGGGTGGGTCAGTCTCCACCCAGAAATTCGCAGTCGCCAGGCGACGCGCACGTGGCAAAGATGGCTTCACTTTGTCGCAGGAAGTCGCAGTTTTCGGACAGCGCATACAAGGCGGTGAGACTGGCTCAGTTCTCGCGCAGGAAGGCGTAAAAGCACGGCGATACGCACAAGATTGGGCTGGATCAGCTCCTAAATTGGAAATCATAGTCGCGGATCGACATGACATGGACAAGATCGCGGTGGAACCTCTTCCTCAGCTCGAAGAATTGTACGAGCTCCTAAAGGGAAATCTTAGCTGAACTCAAGGAGGGTTCGCTGGAAGCTGTGGTCCTCATACGTTGCGAAGCGAATTCTGTGGAGTTGAACACCGCTTCGGTCATTGACCCGGAGGTGTTGGACGAAGGGAGCAAGGCTCACTCGTCAGAAGAGGTACGGCTCGGCCACATTGAAGGATCCAAGGGATCCATTTTATCCTCTGTTGACGGAGTTTGCGGGTGTGGTCTCGGAACACCCTCCCTCGGTCTTTCCTCCGGATCGGGGTGTACGCCACGAGATTGATCTGGAGCCGAGTAAAAAGTACTATACGACGTGCCAATGGCCGCTGTTCAAGGAGCAAGTGGACGCTATTGACGCATTCTTTGCGAAAAAGCACGCAGCAGGCCTAGTCCGAGAGTCGAAGTCGCCACACTCGTCGCCGAAGTTTTGTGTGCGTAAACTTAATGGGAAATGGCGCATGGCTCATGCTTTTAACAAGCTGAATGCGGTCAAAATTCCGGCATCTACGTTAATTACTCGAAAGGATGTGTTGCAGTATAACATGGCCGGACGCAGTATTTTCAGCGCGCTCGACATGGTCGATAACTATTATCAACAACTCATGAGGGAATCAGATATTCCTCTCACAGCAGTGAGCACTCCCAGTGGGATGTTGTGGGAATGGTTAGTCATGCCCCAGGGGCTTTTCAACGCTCCAGCTACGATTAATAGGCTGTTTACGCAACTCTTTCGGCCGTTGCGGCACTTCGCGCAGACGTATTTCGACGATATATTCGTTTGCAGCAAGGCTGCAGGGGGTGCCACGGATGTTCAGGTGCATATCAAGCACCTTCGAGCGGTGTTGATGTGTATACCCGAGAATCCACTTTTTGCGAACATCAACAAGTGCCTCTTTGGGGCGGAAGAGATTACCTTTCTGGAATATTTCATTGGGAAGGATGGAATATGTGCGGATCCAGAGAAGATTCGTGTAATTGCACAATGGCCAACGCCGTCATCCCAGAAGGATTTATGCAAGTGGTTGGGTCTCGCGAAATATTTGAACAAGTACAGCGAGTATTACGCAAAGACAACCAGGCCATGATCAACTTGCTGAAGAACGATGCGGTCTGGTCGTGGACGAAGGAGGCTCAACAAGATTTCGAATCAATTAAGTTGAGCCTATAGTCGGCACCAATATTGGCGTTGCCGGACGAGGACGGCTCATTTAGCGTGAATTGTGATGCATCAGGCTTTGTAATTGGCTGTCCTCTGTTTCAGCTGGATGCCAATGATAGTGAACGGGTAATTTCGTTTCAATTTGCGGTCATTCAAGGCCGCTGAAAAAAATTATCCAGTGCACGATAAGGAACTTCTCGCAATGACAGATGCCCTTACCAAGTTTCGGTTTACCTGCTAGGCAACAAATCCTTTGTCGTCTATACAGAGCATGCCTTGTTGAGGACGGCGACTCAGTCGCCCCCCCCTTTTTGTCACATAGCATGGCGCGATGGTTGCCATGCTTTTTGGAATACAACTTTACCGTAGCTTACAAGCCAGGAAAGCAGAATGTGCTAGCGAACGCCCTGTTGAGACGTCCTGATTACGAATTGGCACACGTTGTACAGCTTAAATCGTCAGTGGTCGAGCTTATCCGCAAGGCGTATGTTCAAGAACAGGATTTTCAAGGGGGTGCTCAGGCGTTGAGCGCCTCCTCGGATGCCGTCAAGTTGACGAAGCGCCAGCAGGCACATCTCCATCGGTATAGTCTATCCGATGGACTCATGTCGTACAGTGTGAATCCGGGGGATGAAACTTCGGAAGCGCCGCTACAGAGTTTGCCGGTCCCAGCGGATTGTTGGCGCTCAGTGTGCATGGACTTCATCGTCGACCTTGCGGCGGATAGGCATGGCGATACGGGCATTATGGTATTTGTGTGTAGCCTCAGCAACATGGTGCGACTAGTGGCGGTTTGCCGCAGCATTACGGCACCGCAGGCGGCACAGCTGTTCATCGACAATGTGTTTTGACATCATGGACTTCCGGAGTCTTTCGTGAGTGATCGAGATCCTCGGTTTGTGTCCGCCTTTTGTCAACATCTTTTGCGGCTGATGGGAACTCGATCGGGTATGTCGACGGCAGATCATGCGCAGATGGACGGTTAGACCGAACGAGTCAACCGGATTTTGGAGGATGTGATTTGCAATTTTGGGTCGATGAGTCTTCCCAATGAAGTGCGCATTCAATCCGAGAGGAATTTGCAATGAATAATGCGGTGCATTCGTCGACAGGATTTTCCCCCGCTCTATGCAAATGGGTTGCGGCATCCGCGTATTTCCCTATCGTTGCCAATAGCTTTTAATGTGGATGGGGAAGAGGCTGTCGCCGATGACCTAAGAGGCCTAAATGGGGTTCGACCGTCGGTCAAGCGCATTTTTCTGACGTTTATTGATACTGGTGAAGCCATTTAGGCTGCTCAAGACCTTCAAAAGGAAAACAGTGATAGTCTTGGTCGTCGAAATACGCAAGTGTTTAATATTGGAGGTTTGGTGCTACTTAATGATAAGATCCTATTTCTGCACGCGGTATCAGCGGTCGGGAGTTCGAAGCTTCGTCCGCGCTTCCTGAACCCGTTCACGGTCATTGGTGTGCACGGCAATGGCTACACCTTGAACTTGCCATCGGCTATGGCAACGCACCCGACATTCTATGTTGGGACGCTCAAGGCCTACCTTGATCCGGCGGACCGGTCTGAAACAGACGCCACAGTTGTCCCATCATCTAACGAAGGTCATCAGCCGAAGGCGCAGCAGACTCCTCACTTGGTTGATGACCGGTCGTCATGAAGGCTTCGCAGGTGGCCCCGAAGGGTACGACAGATGACCCAAGGGGTACGCAGACTGGCGTGAGGGAGGTGCAGGAGCCTGTGTTGAACTCGCAAAGTGGCGCTGAAGGATCTTCACCCGATCAAACAACGAAGCCAGCCAACGCTGATGGTCATTCAAGTCCTTGTTCATTGTCGCAGTCAAATACCCCGACCCCGTCGTCGAGCAAAGTCGCAAGCTGCTCCAAGCGATGCCGGTGACGGCTCTGCGATTCCTCACAATGCTTCACACGACGACCATCCGCATGAAATGGTCCTCGAGGACGCGGACGCGATCCTATAAGGCAGATAGGTCTTCTCGACATGCCGCCAAGTGATTCTGGCAGGAAGCCAGTGAGTCCTGAAGAGGCCTTAACCCCCCAGACGAACGCGATAAACCATGGTGGTATGATCCGTCCTTCTCAACCTTTGTTGGGTCATGACGAGGAGCGATACTTCCAGGTGGTAATTTGGTTGGACATCGCCTTAAGGCGGGATGGCATGAGTTCTGGGTAAAGTAGACAGTCCCACCCCGACGTTCACTCTCCAAGAAGTCATCATCAAAATCCAGAATGGGAAACCACCCCATGACATCAACCCGAAGAGCCTTCTAGACCCGCTTAGCGCGGACCGATTGAGGGCAACGCCTATAAGAGTTCACGAGGTCGGCGCAGTCCTCCACGAGGCGGTCCTCCGGTTCCCACGTCTTATGGGCCTTCGGGTAGCCATGCCCGGTCAATACGACGATAGACATCCCACCGCCGATCAGCAACCGCCTTGGCCATGTAACATCGAAGACGTCGAAGCGCAAACCAGTCGAGCCGATGCGGCGAGTTAAATAATTCGGGGATGGAACATCCCATGGCGGTGAGGCACTGGCGGAATTGGTCTTCGTAAGCCTGTCGGCCGAAGTCAGTGTCGTCATAAGGACTAGTGGGCATTCGTCAACCTGCTCCTCAGGTCTTCCTCGCTCTCGGCATCGTTGGAGGTATTCCGCGTAGCCGGCCACGGGCCAAACCTTCACTGCAAGCAGCTGGTCCCTCGTTCGTGGGACGCAAGTGTCAAGACGACGCTTGTGGTCTCCCTGGGGGTCCGATGGACACAGTGAAGGTGCTTGTTTGCCGGTATGGCTCGATTTTGTGGGTCTCATGGAGACGTCGTCACGTGGTACACTCCCAAAAGGTGGTTTCGATTCTGGAAAAGGCGTATCGGCAGTGATCGTCTCAAGTGGAGCATGATGAACGTCGGTGAATTTCGGGATGACGGTGGTGTGTCGGACTCGCGAGCACACTTTAGTCCTCGTGCGCGCCCATGCGGCTTGCGGCGTCGCGCGGCAACTGTCAGAGCTGACACAGCTCGTGGTTTCTTGTTCGGGTGTGACATTCACGCTTATGCCCAACATACACGATACCTGTTTAATTGTAATCGTTTGTCATCCAATTCATGAACTGACACAGGTAGCTGTGTTTAATAAAGGTCTTGCAGACGGTCCTGTTAAGACCCACCTGTTCCGGCTAGAATTAGAGTCGCTCGACCAAGCGATCTCAATAGCGGAATAGGAGGACTTTAGGCTTTCGTCCACTCGGGTGCATATTGTGACAGGGTCACACAGCAACTCACAGATAATAAATCAGGCTTCTAAATGCTACTAATTTAATACTACTGAATATCAATACCCCGTACTTGTGGTGCCGACACGTGTTATTCGTACGTAGCTGAGTCACAACGGTAACCCAGCTATATTGCCTGATGTACTGACACACATCCCGACTATATGACATAGTCAAAAAATTCTTAGTGTGTCAATACACCGGTCACATGTGACCCCGTTACACCCTTCCACATCCAAAAAGGAAACACCTTTTGCTGGGAGGGGGGGGGCAAAAGGAAGTGAATACAGTAATAAATCAGGCTTCTAAATGCTACTAATTTAACACTACTGAATATCAATACCCCGTACTTGTGGTGCCGACACGTGTTATTCGTACGTAGCTGAGTCACAACGGTAACCCAGCTATATTGCCTGATGTACTGACACACATCCCGACTATGTGACATAGTCAAAAAATCCTTAGTGTGTCAATACACCGGTCACATGTGCCCCGTTACACCCTTCCACATCCAAAAAGGAAACACCTTTTGCTGGGAGGGGGGGGGGGCGAAAGGAAGTGGCACAACGAGTCTATCACGCTGTCACCCACACACGTAGAACCACCGCAGCGACTACAATGACGACTTACCCCAAGACGCCCCCAGCGCACTCACAGACAACGAAGCCATCGACTGATACAGTCACCACAACGAAAGACGTCACGACGCCCACCGGGCACGCCGAAGAAACATCACTTGAGCCGCCAACCACTGTGCATGATGACCCACCGGATACTACGACATAATCTCCACGAGAATCAGCTCACCAGGACCCAAACAACTCGGATGCGTAAGATCGTGATCAAAACAACCTGCTCGGCAAGCTGCGTCGCAGAGCTTTACGCAACGCGCTGCTCAAACATCACTTGCCCTACTTCAAATCCAGTAGCTCAACTTGAGCGCTGAATTCGGCACGTGGCGGCTCAAATATTTATCTGCATTGGGTCCTAAAGACCTCATACGACTCAAAGGCTAATGGGTCGTGAAGCTTGATCCCCAAGGCCCAAAATTTGGCACGTCCGGCAAAATTGAGCATGAAAATTTACATTCGTCGCATTATCACTGATACGGCGATCTTCTATGGCGTCGTCTGATTCGACGAACCATCCTAATAAGGAGTCGCCTTCGACCGCTTTAAACAGAGATTTCGATCTTAAAGCTTTCGGGTCGACGCGGAAGCGTTGTCTCATTAGCAGCATCTACATGCTGCGGTCTCATCAGTTCCAATTGTTGAGCACCCTGTTCTCTCAACATCTCCGCGTGATGAGAGCTTTGCTGGTGAAGCAAGGCTAATTACTCTCGGGCGGGCCCCGTCGAGTTCGTGCTGTTTGAACTCGGCTATGGTCGCATTCTGTTCAACTCTATCCAGAGTGTACGGCATGGCTCCAACGGCTGGCCCACCAACGACTGAACTCAGCCGCTGAATCGCTCTCCATTCAAGGTCACTCAAATGAGTAAACCCCTTATGCGTGGCGTGATAGCCTTCTTGAGGGGCTGGTAAGCTACCTCCTTCTTCATCTAACACGTCCATGTCAGATGAAACGTACGTAGGCCGCTGAACGGACTACAAAGTGCTACCAGGTGTAACGGGGCACCTTTCACTAGTACTGGTAAGTACTAGTTGACCTTACAGTGGTCACAGTGAAGGTTAGGAGCCTCTAAACTTCACGCACACAGGGTACAGAGGAAGGTTTTTAAGTAGCTAAGAGTCCTTAGCTACTAAATGCAATTCAAAGGATTTGAATTAGGGAAAAGTAAAATTGTATTAATATTGGGAGCCGGTATGGCCACACACCCCTTTTCGTATAGCCACACCGCGTCTGTTTTGAATTAAAACGTCATATAAAATATTTCACAGTATGGGTCATTCCACTGCATGCAAAAATCAACAGTTATTTCTTCAGAATCGTCTTTAGATCGCCCTCTTTGTAACGGGGCACTGCGACTTGTACTGTTTCAGTACAAGTCCACTTCACACTGCTTCAGATGTGAGCGGTGCCTCTCGTTAGGTGACGTACACTGTACGTATAGAGGAAGACTTCTCTTAAGGCAAGTTAGCTTAAGAGTGTAAAATGAAAACTGTATTTATATAGTTAAGTGTCTTGTTAATCTATCTTTGTAAATGTTGTCTTAACTATAAACTAATACTAAACATGTAAATGAATTCTTATCTATCTTATCTCGTAACTCTCTTTGATTACTTCTACAGCTGATTAGTCTGCGGAATAAATAGACATAATGGTCTATACCTATTTATGGATAAGAATTCAGGAAATTACTATTTAAAGTAATTTCCTCCAAATATTATCTACCTTTTGGATAATATTAATTAACAATCTTTTATTGTTAATTTCATGTAACGATACACCCCGTTACATCACCCCTCCCTTAAACGACAATCACTCTGAATGTCATTAGGTGGAGTGGTCGCTAAATGACCACTTAATTTTTAAAATGATTTTGATTGGTCAGATCCATCATTTTAAATTCCATCGCATGAAGGAACAATTCATGCGGGGTGAGGATAGTGTTGAACCTTCGGCTGCGGTTCGTGCAGCCGCGGGTGACGCATTGTTATCTCTTGCGGTAGACGTTCCGTCTACCGTAGTGTCTTCCACTCGCACAACACTTGGTGTTGCGAGTGCACGTGGTGATTCACCACGTGAGTACGACCCCTCTTTAGAGGTCGATTATGAGTGCGAGTCGGACGAAATGGCCGACTCGGGGAGGATGGAACAGTCGCCTGATACCCGTCAGGCGGCTGATTATGAGCCTTCGAATGAGA